>NC_071265.1:13142500-13411414 GCF_023375685.1 Ictalurus furcatus | reverse complement strand
TGTGCTCTACCTACGCTTAAAACGCTATACAGCGCTTCAGAAGGCGCTAGGAGCAAAGGAAAGTGGTTTTTCTAACAAACTCATATAATCAATTGCCCGACCTATTCCAATATGATATTTTTCACATATTTAGACTTAATATAGTACTATGAAATGTTTCTGACCTAAAATAATACGAAATATGATTGTTTACATTAGAATGTAAAACTTGATGATAAAGTACGGTAAGGTGAAAAAAGTGACATTTCATGTCTAGAAAGTCACTTTTCATCAAAAGTACAATAACAAAACTAGTTCCCATTTATCCTGTGTCCCTATACACACTTGTGCTCTACATACGCTGAAAACGCTATACAGCGCTTCAGAAGGCGCTAGGAGCAAAGGAAAGTGGTTTTTCTAACAAACTCATATAATCAATTGCCCGACCTATTCCAATATGATATTTTTCACATATTTAGACATAATATAGTACTATGAAATGTTTCTGACCTAAAATAATACGAAATATGATTGTTTATATTAGAATGTTAAACTTGGTGATAAAGTATAGTAAGGTGAAAAAAGTGACATTTCATGTCTAGAAAGTTACTTTTCATCAACAGTACAATAACAAAACTAGTTCCCATTTATCCTGTGTCCCTATACACACTTGTGCTCTACATACGCTGAAAACGCTATACAGCGCTTCAGAAGGCGCTAGGAGCAAAGGAAAGTGGTTTTTCTAACAAACTCATATAATCAATTGCCCGTTCTACTCCAATATGATATTTTTCACATATTTAGACATAATATAGTACTATGAAATGTTTCTGACCTAAAATAATACGAAATATGATTGTTTATATTAGAATGTTAAACTTGGTGATAAAGTATAGTAAGGTGAAAAAAGTGACATTTCATGTCTAGAAAGTCACTTTTCATCAAAAGTACAATAACAAAACTAGTTCCCATTTATCCTGTGTCCCTATACACACTTGTGCTCTACATACGCTTAAAACGCTATACAGCGCTTCAGAAGGCGCTAGGAGCAAAGGAAAGTGGTTTTTCTAACAAACTCATATAATCAATTGCCCGACCTATTGCAATATGATATTTTTCACATATTTAGACATAATATAGTACTATGAAATGTTTCTGACCTAAAATAATACGAAATATGATTGTTTACATTAGAATGTAAAACTTGATGATAAAGTATGGTAAGGTGAAAAAAGTGACATTTCATGTCTAGAAAGTCACTTTTCATCAAAAGTACAATAACAAAACTAGTTCCCATTTATCCTGTGTCCCTATACACACTTGTGCTCTACATACGCTTAAGACGCTATACAGCGCTTCAGAAGGCGCTAGGAGCAAAGGAAAGTGCTTTTTCTAACAAACTCATATAATCAATTGCCCGACCTATTCCAATATGATATTTTTCACATATTTAGACATAATATAGTACTATGAAATGTTTCTGACCTCAAATAATACGAAATATGATTGTTTACATTAGAATGTAAAACTTGATGATAAAGTACGGTAAGGTGAATAAAGTGACATTTCATCTCTAGAAAGTCAGTTTTCATCAAAAGTACAATAACAAAACTAGTTCCCATTTATCCTGTGTCCCTATACACACTTGTGCTCTACCTACGCTTAAAACGCTATACAGCGCTTCAGAAGGCGCTAGGAGCAAAGGAAAGTGGTTTTTCTAACAAACTCATATAATCAATTGCCCGACCTATTCCAATATGATATTTTTCACATATTTAGACTTAATATAGTACTATGAAATGTTTCTGACCTAAAATAATACGAAATATGATTGTTTACATTAGAATGTAAAACTTGATGATAAAGTACGGTAAGGTGAAAAAAGTGACATTTCATGTCTAGAAAGTCACTTTTCATCAAAAGTACAATAACAAAACTAGTTCCCATTTATCCTGTGTCCCTATACACACTTGTGCTCTACATACGCTGAAAACGCTATACAGCGCTTCAGAAGGCGCTAGGAGCAAAGGAAAGTGGTTTTTCTAACAAACTCATATAATCAATTGCCCGTTCTACTCCAATATGATATTTTTCACATATTTAGACATAATATAGTACTATGAAATGTTTCTGACCTAAAATAATACGAAATATGATTGTTTATATTAGAATGTTAAACTTGGTGATAAAGTATAGTAAGGTGAAAAAAGTGACATTTCATGTCTAGAAAGTCACTTTTCATCAAAAGTACAATAACAAAACTAGTTCCCATTTATCCTGTGTCCCTATACACACTTGTGCTCTACATACGCTTAAAACGCTATACAGCGCTTCAGAAGGCGCTAGGAGCAAAGGAAAGTGGTTTTTCTAACAAACTCATATAATCAATTGCCCGACCTATTCCAATATGATATTTTTCACATATTTAGACATAATATAGTACTATGAAATGTTTCTGACCTAAAATAATACGAAATATGATTGTTTACATTAGAATGTAAAACTTGATGATAAAGTATGGTAAGGTGAAAAAAGTGACATTTCATGTCTAGAAAGTCACTTTTCATCAAAAGTACAATAACAAAACTAGTTCCCATTTATCCTGTGTCCCTATACACACTTGTGCTCTACATACGCTTAAGACGCTATACAGCGCTTCAGAAGGCGCTAGGAGCAAAGGAAAGTGCTTTTTCTAACAAACTCATATAATCAATTGCCCGACCTATTCCAATATGATATTTTTCACATATTTAGACATAATATAGTACTATGAAATGTTTCTGACCTCAAATAATACGAAATATGATTGTTTACATTAGAATGTAAAACTTGATGATAAAGTATGGTAAGGTGAATAAAGTGACATTTCATGTCTAGAAAGTCAGTTTTCATCAAAAGTACAATAACAAAACTAGTTCCCATTTATCCTGTGTCCCTATACACACTTGTGCTCTACCTACGCTTAAAACGCTATACAGCGCTTCAGAAGGCGCTAGGAGCAAAGGAAAGTGGTTTTTCTAACAAACTCATATAATCAATGGCCCGACCTATTCCAATATGATATTTTTCACATATTTAGACTTAATATAGTACTATGAAATGTTTCTGACCTAAAATAATACGAAATATGATTGTTTACATTAGAATGTAAAACTTGATGATAAAGTATGGTAAGGTGAATAAAGTGACATTTCATCTCTAGAAAGTCAGTTTTCATCAAAAGTACAATAACAAAACTAGTTCCCATTTATCCTGTGTCCCTATACACACTTGTGCTCTACCTACGCTTAAAACGCTATACAGCGCTTCAGAAGGCGCTAGGAGCAAAGGAAAGTGGTTTTTCTAACAAACTCATATAATCAATGGCCCGACCTATTCCAATATGATATTTTTCACATATTTAGACTTAATATAGTACTATGAAATGTTTCTGACCTAAAATAATACGAAATATGATTGTTTACATTAGAATGTAAAACTTGATGATAAAGTACGGTAAGGTGAAAAAAGTGACATTTCATGTCTAGAAAGTCACTTTTCATCAAAAGTACAATAACAAAACTAGTTCCCATTTATCCTGTGTCCCTATACACACTTGTGCTCTACATACGCTGAAAACGCTATACAGCGCTTCAGAAGGCGCTAGGAGCAAAGGAAAGTGGTTTTTCTAACAAACTCATATAATCAATTGCCCGACCTATTGCAATATGATATTTTTCACATATTTAGACATAATATAGTACTATGAAATGTTTCTGACCTAAAATAATACGAAATATGATTGTTTACATTAGAATGTAAAACTTGATGATAAAGTACGGTAAGGTGAAAAAAGTGACATTTCATGTCTAGAAAGTCACTTTTCATCAAAAGTACAATAACAAAACTAGTTCCCATTTATCCTGTGTCCCTATACACACTTGTGCTCTACATACGCTCAAAACGCTATACAGCGCTTCAGAAGGCGCTAGGAGCAAAGGAAAGTGGTTTTTCTAACAAACTCATATAATCAATTGCCCGACCTATTCCAATATGATATTTTTCACATATTTAGACATAATATAGTACTATGAAATGTTTCTGACCTAAAATAATACGAAATATGATTGTTTATATTAGAATGTTAAACTTGGTGATAAAGTATAGTAAGGTGAAAAAAGTGACATTTCATGTCTAGAAAGTCACTTTTCATCAACAGTACAATAACAAAACTAGTTCCCATTTATCCTGTGTCCCTATACACACTTGTGCTCTACATACGCTGAAAACGCTATACAGCGCTTCAGAAGGCGCTAGGAGCAAAGGAAAGTGGTTTTTCTAACAAACTCATATAATCAATTGCCCGTTCTACTCCAATATGATATTTTTCACATATTTAGACATAATATAGTACTATGAAATGTTTCTGACCTAAAATAATACGAAATATGATTGTTTACATTAGAATGTAAAACTTGATGATAAAGTACGGTAAGGTGAAAAAAGTGACATTTCATGTCTAGAAAGTCACTTTTCATCAAAAGTACAATAACAAAACTAGTTCCCATTTATCCTGTGTCCCTATACACACTTGTGCTCTACATACGCTGAAAACGCTATACAGCGCTTCAGAAGGCGCTAGGAGCAAAGGAAAGTGGTTTTTCTAACAAACTCATATAATCAATTGCCCGACCTATTCCAATATGATATTTTTCACATATTTAGACATAATATAGTACTATGAAATGTTTCTGACCTAAAATAATACGAAATATGATTGTTTATATTAGAATGTTAAACTTGGTGATAAAGTATAGTAAGGTGAAAAAAGTGACATTTCATGTCTAGAAAGTTACTTTTCATCAACAGTACAATAACAAAACTAGTTCCCATTTATCCTGTGTCCCTATACACACTTGTGCTCTACATACGCTGAAAACGCTATACAGCGCTTCAGAAGGCGCTAGGAGCAAAGGAAAGTGGTTTTTCTAACAAACTCATATAATCAATTGCCCGTTCTACTCCAATATGATATTTTTCACATATTTAGACATAATATAGTACTATGAAATGTTTCTGACCTAAAATAATACGAAATATGATTGTTTATATTAGAATGTTAAACTTGGTGATAAAGTATAGTAAGGTGAAAAAAGTGACATTTCATGTCTAGAAAGTCACTTTTCATCAAAAGTACAATAACAAAACTAGTTCCCATTTATCCTGTGTCCCTATACACACTTGTGCTCTACATACGCTTAAAACGCTATACAGCGCTTCAGAAGGCGCTAGGAGCAAAGGAAAGTGGTTTTTCTAACAAACTCATATAATCAATTGCCCGACCTATTGCAATATGATATTTTTCACATATTTAGACATAATATAGTACTATGAAATGTTTCTGACCTAAAATAATACGAAATATGATTGTTTACATTAGAATGTAAAACTTGATGATAAAGTATGGTAAGGTGAAAAAAGTGACATTTCATGTCTAGAAAGTCACTTTTCATCAAAAGTACAATAACAAAACTAGTTCCCATTTATCCTGTGTCCCTATACACACTTGTGCTCTACATACGCTTAAGACGCTATACAGCGCTTCAGAAGGCGCTAGGAGCAAAGGAAAGTGCTTTTTCTAACAAACTCATATAATCAATTGCCCGACCTATTCCAATATGATATTTTTCACATATTTAGACATAATATAGTACTATGAAATGTTTCTGACCTCAAATAATACGAAATATGATTGTTTACATTAGAATGTAAAACTTGATGATAAAGTATGGTAAGGTGAATAAAGTGACATTTCATCTCTAGAAAGTCAGTTTTCATCAAAAGTACAATAACAAAACTAGTTCCCATTTATCCTGTGTCCCTATACACACTTGTGCTCTACCTACGCTTAAAACGCTATACAGCGCTTCAGAAGGCGCTAGGAGCAAAGGAAAGTGGTTTTTCTAACAAACTCATATAATCAATTGCCCGACCTATTCCAATATGATATTTTTCACATATTTAGACTTAATTTAGTACTATGAAATGTTTCTGACCTAAAATAATACGAAATATGATTGTTTACATTAGAATGTAAAACTTGATGATAAAGTACGGTAAGGTGAAACAAGTGACATTTCATGTCTAGAAAGTCACTTTTCATCAAAAGTACAATAACAAAACTAGTTCCCATTTATCCTGTGTCCCTATACACACTTGTGCTCTACATACACTGAAAACGCTATACAGCGCTTCAGAAGGCGCAAGGAGCAAAGGAAAGTGGTTTTTCTAACAAACTCATATAATCAATTGTCCGACCTATTCCAATATGATATTTTTCACATATTTAGACTTAATATAGTACTATGAAATGTTTCTGACCTAAAATAATACGAAATATGATTGTTTACATTAGAATGTAAAACTTGATGATAAAGTACGGTAAGGTGAAAAAAGTGACATTTCATGTCTAGAAAGTCACTTTTCATCAAAAGTACAATAACAAAACTAGTTCCCATTTATCCTGTGTCCCTATACAAACTTGTGCTCTACATACGCTGAAAACGCTCTACAGCGCTCCTGAAGGCGCTAGGAGCAAAGGAAAGTGGTTTTTCTAACAAACTCATATAATCAATGGCCCGACCTATTCCAATATGATATTTTTCACATGTTTAGACATAATATAGTACTATGAAATGTTTCTGACCTAAAATAATACGAAATATGATTGTTTACATTAGAATGTTAAACTTGATGATAAAGTACGTTAAGGTGAAAAAAGTGACATTTCATGTCTAGAAAGTCACTTTTCATCAACAGTACAATAACAAAACTAGTTCCCATTTATCCTGTGTCCCTATACACACTTGTGCTCTACATACGCTGAAAACGCTATACAGCGCTTCAGAAGGCGCTAGGAGCAAAGGAAAGTGGTTTTTCTAACAAACTCATATAATCAATTGCCCGACCTATTGCAATATGATATTTTTCACATAATATAGTACTATGAAATGTTTCTGACCTAAAATAATACGAAATATGATTGTTTACATTAGAATGTAAAACTTGATGATAAAGTATGGTAAGGTGAAAAAAGTGACATTTCATGTCTAGAAAGTCACTTTTCATCAAAAGTACAATAACAAAACTAGTTCCCATTTATCCTGTGTCCCTTATACACACTTGTGCTCTACATACGCTGAAAACGCTATACAGCGCTTCAGAAGGCGCTAGGAGCAAAGGAAAGTGGTTTTTCTAACAAACTCATATAATCAATTGCCCGACCTATTCCAATATGATATTTTTCACATATTTAGACATAATATAGTACTATGAAATGTTTCTGACCTAAAATAATACGAAATATGATTGTTTATATTAGAATGTTAAACTTGGTGATAAAGTATAGTAAGGT
This sequence comes from Ictalurus furcatus, assembly GCF_023375685.1. NCBI lineage: Eukaryota > Metazoa > Chordata > Actinopteri > Siluriformes > Ictaluridae > Ictalurus > Ictalurus furcatus. The sequence goes on along the minus strand of NC_071265.1, from coordinate 13,404,042 downwards.
GAAAAAAGTGACATTTCATGTCTAGAAAGTCACTTTTCATCAAAAGTACAATAACAAAAATAGTTCCCATTTATCCTGTGTCCCTATACACACTTGTGCTCTACATACGCTTAAGACGCTATACAGCGCTTCAGAAGGCGCTAGGAGCAAAGGAAAGTGCTTTTTCTAACAAACTCATATAATCAATTGCCCGACCTATTCCAATATGATATTTTTCACATATTTAGACATAATATAGTACTATGAAATGTTTCTGACCTCAAATAATACGAAATATGATTGTTTACATTAGAATGTAAAACTTGATGATAAAGTATGGTAAGGTGAATAAAGTGACATTTCATCTCTAGAAAGTCAGTTTTCATCAAAAGTACAATAACAAAACTAGTTCCCATTTATCCTGTGTCCCTATACACACTTGTGCTCTACCTACGCTTAAAACGCTATACAGCGCTTCAGAAGGCGCTAGGAGCAAAGGAAAGTGGTTTTTCTAACAAACTCATATAATCAATTGCCCGACCTATTCCAATATGATATTTTTCACATATTTAGACTTAATATAGTACTATGAAATGTTTCTGACCTAAAATAATACGAAATATGATTGTTTACATTAGAATGTAAAACTTGATGATAAAGTACGGTAAGGTGAAACAAGTGACATTTCATGTCTAGAAAGTCACTTTTCATCAAAAGTACAATAACAAAACTAGTTCCCATTTATCCTGTGTCCCTTATACACACTTGTGCTCTACATACACTGAAAACGCTATACAGCGCTTCAGAAGGCGCAAGGAGCAAAGGAAAGTGGTTTTTCTAACAAACTCATATAATCAATTGTCCGACCTATTCCAATATGATATTTTTCACATATTTAGACTTAATATAGTACTATGAAATGTTTCTGACCTAAAATAATACGAAATATGATTGTTTACATTAGAATGTAAAACTTGATGATAAAGTATGGTAAGGTGAAAAAAGTGACATTTCATGTCTAGAAAGTCACTTTTCATCAAAAGTACAATAACAAAACTAGTTCCCATTTATCCTGTGTCCCTATACACACTTGTGCTCTACATACGCTGAAAACGCTATACAGCGCTTCAGAAGGCGCTAGGAGCAAAGGAAAGTGGTTTTTCTAACAAACTCATATAATCAATTGCCCGACCTATTCCAATATGATATTTTTCACATATTTAGACATAATATAGTACTATGAAATGTTTCTGACCTAAAATAATACGAAATATGATTGTTTATATTAGAATGTTAAACTTGGTGATAAAGTATAGTAAGGTGAAAAAAGTGACATTTCATGTCTAGAAAGTCACTTTTCATCAAAAGTACAATAACAAAAATAGTTCCCTTTTATCCTGTGTCCCTATACACACTTGTGCTCTACATACGCTTAAGACGCTATACAGCGCTTCAGAAGGCGCTAGGAGCAAAGGAAAGTGCTTTTTCTAACAAACTCATATAATCAATTGCCCGACCTATTCCAATATGATATTTTTCACATATTTAGACATAATATAGTACTATGAAATGTTTCTGACCTCAAATAATACGAAATATGATTGTTTACATTAGAATGTAAAACTTGATGATAAAGTATGGTAAGGTGAATAAAGTGACATTTCATGTCTAGAAAGTCAGTTTTCATCAAAAGTACAATAACAAAACTAGTTCCCATTTATCCTGTGTCCCTATACACACTTGTGCTCTACCTACGCTTAAAACGCTATACAGCGCTTCAGAAGGCGCTAGGAGCAAAGGAAAGTGGTTTTTCTAACAAACTCATATAATCAATTGCCCGACCTATTCCAATATGATATTTTTCACATATTTAGACTTAATATAGTACTATGAAATGTTTCTGACCTAAAATAATACGAAATATGATTGTTTACATTAGAATGTAAAACTTGATGATAAAGTACGGTAAGGTGAAAAAAGTGACATTTCATGTCTAGAAAGTCACTTTTCATCAAAAGTACAATAACAAAACTAGTTCCCATTTATCCTGTGTCCCTATACACACTTGTGCTCTACTTACGCTGAAAACGCTATACAGCGCTCCAGAAGGCGCTAGGAGCAAAGGAAAGTGGTTTTTCTAACAAACTCATATAATCAATGGCCCGACCTATTCCAATATGATATTTTTCACATATTTAGACATAATATAGTACTATGAAATGTTTCTGACCTAAAATAATACGAAATATGATTGTTTATATTAGAATGTTAAACTTGGTGATAAAGTATAGTAAGGTGAAAAAAGTGACATTTCATGTCTAGAAAGTCACTTTTCATCAAAAGTACAATAACAAAAATAGTTCCCTTTTATCCTGTGTCCCTATACACACTTGTGCTCTACATACGCTTAAGACGCTATACAGCGCTTCAGAAGGCGCTAGGAGCAAAGGAAAGTGGTTTTTCTAACAAACTCATATAATCAATTGCCCGACCTATTCCAATATGATATTTTTCACATATTTAGACATAATATAGTACTATGAAATGTTTCTGACCTCAAATAATACGAAATATGATTGTTTACATTAGAATGTAAAACTTGATGATAAAGTATGGTAAGGTGAATAAAGTGACATTTCATCTCTAGAAAGTCAGTTTTCATCAAAAGTACAATAACAAAACTAGTTCCCATTTATCCTGTGTCCCTATACACACTTGTGCTCTACCTACGCTTAAAACGCTATACAGCGCTTCAGAAGGCGCTAGGAGCAAAGGAAAGTGGTTTTTCTAACAAACTCATATAATCAATTGCCCGACCTATTCCAATATGATATTTTTCACATATTTAGACTTAATATAGTACTATGAAATGTTTCTGACCTAAAATAATACGAAATATGATTGTTTACATTAGAATGTAAAACTTGATGATAAAGTACGGTAAGGTGAAACAAGTGACATTTCATGTCTAGAAAGTCACTTTTCATCAAAAGTACAATAACAAAACTAGTTCCCATTTATCCTGTGTCCCTATACACACTTGTGCTCTACATACACTGAAAACGCTATACAGCGCTTCAGAAGGCGCAAGGAGCAAAGGAAAGTGGTTTTTCTAACAAACTCATATAATCAATTGTCCGACCTATTCCAATATGATATTTTTCACATATTTAGACTTAATATAGTACTATGAAATGTTTCTGACCTAAAATAATACGAAATATGATTGTTTACATTAGAATGTAAAACTTGATGATAAAGTACGGTAAGGTGAAAAAAGTGACATTTCATGTCTAGAAAGTCACTTTTCATCAAAAGTACAATAACAAAACTAGTTCCCATTTATCCTGTGTCCCTATACAAACTTGTGCTCTACATACGCTGAAAACGCTCTACAGCGCTCCTGAAGGCGCTAGGAGCAAAGGAAAGTGGTTTTTCTAACAAACTCATATAATCAATGGCCCGACCTATTCCAATATGATATTTTTCACATGTTTAGACATAATATAGTACTATGAAATGTTTCTGACCTAAAATAATACGAAATATGATTGTTTACATTAGAATGTTAAACTTGATGATAAAGTACGGTAAGGTGAAAAAAGTGACATTTCATGTCTAGAAAGTCACTTTTCATCAACAGTACAATAACAAAACTAGTTCCCATTTATCCTGTGTCCCTATACACACTTGTGCTCTACATACGCTGAAAACGCTATACAGCGCTTCAGAAGGCGCTAGGAGCAAAGGAAAGTGGTTTTTCTAACAAACTCATAATCAATTGCCCGTTCTACTCCAATATGATATTTTTCACATATTTAGACATAATATAGTACTATGAAATGTTTCTGACCTAAAATAATACGAAATATGATTGTTTATATTAGAATGTTAAACTTGGTGATAAAGTATAGTAAGGTGAAAAAAGTGACATTTCATGTCTAGAAAGTCACTTTTCATCAAAAGTACAATAACAAAACTAGTTCCCATTTATCCTGTGTCCCTATACACACTTGTGCTCTACATACGCTGAAAACGCTATACAGCGCTTCAGAAGGCGCTAGGAGCAAAGGAAAGTGGTTTTTCTAACAAACTCATAATCAATTGCCCGACCTATTCCAATATGATATTTTTCACATATTTAGACTTAATATAGTACTATGAAATGTTTCTGACCTAAAATAATACGAAATATGATTGTTTACATTAGAATGTTAAACTTGATGATAAAGTATGGTAAGGTGAAAAAAGTGACATTTCATGTCTAGAAAGTCACTTTTCATCAACAGTACAATAACAAAACTAGTTCCCATTTATCCTGTGTCCCTATACACACTTGTGCTCTACATACGCTGAAAACGCTATACAGCGCTTCAGAAGGCGCTAGGAGCAAAGGAAAGTGGTTTTTCTAACAAACTCATATAATCAATTGCCCGACCTATTGCAATATGATATTTTTCACATATTTAGACATAATATAGTACTATGAAATGTTTCTGACCTAAAATAATACGAAATATGATTGTTTACATTAGAATGTAAAACTTGATGATAAAGTATGGTAAGGTGAAAAAAGTGACATTTCATGTCTAGAAAGTCACTTTTCATCAAAAGTACAATAACAAAACTAGTTCCCATTTATCCTGTGTCCCTATACACACTTGTGCTCTACATACGCTGAAAACGCTATACAGCGCTTCAGAAGGCGCTAGGAGCAAAGGAAAGTGGTTTTTCTAACAAACTCATATAATCAATTGCCCGACCTATTCCAATATGATATTTTTCACATATTTAGACATAATATAGTACTATGAAATGTTTCTGACCTAAAATAATACGAAATATGATTGTTTATATTAGAATGTTAAACTTGGTGATAAAGTATAGTAAGGTGAAAAAAGTGACATTTCATGTCTAGAAAGTCACTTTTCATCAAAAGTACAATAACAAAAATAGTTCCCATTTATCCTGTGTCCCTATACACACTTGTGCTCTACATACGCTTAAGACGCTATACAGCGCTTCAGAAGGCGCTAGGAGCAAAGGAAAGTGCTTTTTCTAACAAACTCATATAATCAATTGCCCGACCTATTCCAATATGATATTTTTCACATATTTAGACATAATATAGTACTATGAAATGTTTCTGACCTCAAATAATACGAAATATGATTGTTTACATTAGAATGTAAAACTTGATGATAAAGTATGGTAAGGTGAATAAAGTGACATTTCATCTCTAGAAAGTCAGTTTTCATCAAAAGTACAATAACAAAACTAGTTCCCATTTATCCTGTGTCCCTATACACACTGGTGCTCTACCTACGCTGAAAACGCTATACAGCGCTTCAGAAGGCGCTAGGAGCAAAGGAAAGTGGTTTTTCTAACAAACTCATATAATCAATTGCCCGACCTATTCCAATATGATATTTTTCACATATTTAGACTTAATATAGTACTATGAAATGTTTCTGACCTAAAATAATACGAAATATGATTGTTTACATTAGAATGTAAAACTTGATGATAAAGTACGGTAAGGTGAAAAAAGTGACATTTCATGTCTAGAAAGTCACTTTTCATCAAAAGTACAATAACAAAACTAGTTCCCATTTATCCTGTGTCCCTATACACACTTGTGCTCTACATACGCTGAAAACGCTATACAGCGCTTCAGAAGGCGCTAGGAGCAAAGGAAAGTGGTTTTTCTAACAAACTCATATAATCAATTGCCCGACCTATTCCAATATGATATTTTTCACATATTTAGACATAATATAGTACTATGAAATGTTTCTGACCTAAAATAATACGAAATATGATTGTTTATATTAGAATGTTAAACTTGGTGATAAAGTATAGTAAGGTGAAAAAAGTGACATTTCATGTCTAGAAAGTCACTTTTCATCAAAAGTACAATAACAAAAATAGTTCCCATTTATCCTGTGTCCCTATACACACTTGTGCTCTACATACGCTTAAGACGCTATACAGCGCTTCAGAAGGCGCTAGGAGCAAAGGAAAGTGCTTTTTCTAACAAACTCATATAATCAATTGCCCGACCTATTCCAATATGATATTTTTCACATATTTAGACATCATATAGTACTATGAAATGTTTCTGACCTCAAATAATACGAAATATGATTGTTTACATTAGAATGTAAAACTTGGTGATAAAGTATGGTAAGGTGAATAAAGTGACATTTCATCTCTAGAAAGTCAGTTTTCATCAAAAGTACAATAACAAAACTAGTTCCCATTTATCCTGTGTCCCTATACACACTTGTGCTCTACATACGCTGAAAACGCTATACAGCGCTTCAGAAGGCGCTAGGAGCAAAGGAAAGTGGTTTTTCTAACAAACTCATATAATCAATTGCCCGACCTATTCCAATATGATATTTTTCACATATTTAGACTTAATATAGTACTATGAAATGTTTCTGACCTAAAATAATACGAAATATGATTGTTTACATTAGAATGTAAAACTTGATGATAAAGTACGGTAAGGTGAAAAAAGTGACATTTCATGTCTAGAAAGTCACTTTTCATCAAAAGTACAATAACAAAACTAGTTCCCATTTATCCTGTGTCCCTATACAAACTTGTGCTCTACATACGCTGAAAACGCTCTACAGCGCTCCTGAAGGCGCTAGGAGCAAAGGAAAGTGGTTTTTCTAACAAACTCATATAATCAATGGCCCGACCTATTCCAATATGATATTTTTCACATGTTTAGACATAATATAGTACTATGAAATGTTTCTGACCTAAAATAATACGAAATATGATTGTTTACATTAGAATGTTAAACTTGATGATAAAGTACGGTAAGGTGAAAAAAGTGACATTTCATGTCTAGAAAGTCACTTTTCATCAACAGTACAATAACAAAACTAGTTCCCATTTATCCTGTGTCCCTATACACACTTGTGCTCTACATACGCTGAAAACGCTATACAGCGCTTCAGAAGGCGCTAGGAGCAAAGGAAAGTGGTTTTTCTAACAAACTCATATAATCAATTGCCCGTTCTACTCCAATATGATATTTTTCACATATTTAGACATAATATAGTACTATGAAATGTTTCTGACCTAAAATAATACGAAATATGATTGTTTATATTAGAATGTTAAACTTGGTGATAAAGTATAGTAAGGTGAAAAAAGTGACATTTCATGTCTAGAAAGTCACTTTTCATCAAAAGTACAATAACAAAACTAGTTCCCATTTATCCTGTGTCCCTATACACACTTGTGCTCTACATACGCTGAAAACGCTATACAGCGCTTCAGAAGGCGCTAGGAGCAAAGGAAAGTGGTTTTTCTAACAAACTCATAATCAATTGCCCGACCTATTCCAATATGATATTTTTCACATATTTAGACTTAATATAGTACTATGAAATGTTTCTGACCTAAAATAATACGAAATATGATTGTTTACATTAGAATGTAAAACTTGATGATAAAGTACGGTAAGGTGAAAAAAGTGACATTTCATGTCTAGAAAGTCACTTTTCATCAAAAGTACAATAACAAAACTAGTTCCCATTTATCCTGTGTCCCTATACACACTTGTGCTCTACATACGCTGAAAACGCTATACAGCGCTTCAGAAGGCGCTAGGAGCAAAGGAAAGTGGTTTTTCTAACAAACTCATATAATCAATTGCCCGTTCTACTCCAATATGATATTTTTCACATATTTAGACATAATATAGTACTATGAAATGTTTCTGACCTAAAATAATACGAAATATGATTGTTTATATTAGAATGTTAAACTTGGTGATAAAGTATAGTAAGGTGAAAAAAGTGACATTTCATGTCTAGAAAGTCACTTTTCATCAAAAGTACAATAACAAAACTAGTTCCCATTTATCCTGTGTCCCTATACACACTTGTGCTCTACATACGCTGAAAACGCTATACAGCGCTTCAGAAGGCGCTAGGAGCAAAGGAAAGTGGTTTTTCTAACAAACTCATATAATCAATTGCCCGACCTATTCCAATATGATATTTTTCACATATTTAGACTTAATATAGTACTATGAAATGTTTCTGACCTAAAATAATACGAAATATGATTGTTTACATTAGAATGTAAAACTTGATGATAAAGTACGGTAAGGTGAAAAAAGTGACATTTCATGTCTAGAAAGTCACTTTTCATCAAAAGTACAATAACAAAACTAGTTCCCATTTATCCTGTGTCCCTATACACACTTGTGCTCTACATACGCTGAAAACGCTATACAGCGCTTCAGAAGGCGCTAGGAGCAAAGGAAAGTGGTTTTTCTAACAAACTCATATAATCAATTGCCCGACCTATTCCAATATGATATTTTTCACATATTTAGACATAATATAGTACTATGAAATGTTTCTGACCTAAAATAATACGAAATATGATTGTTTACATTAGAATGTTAAACTTGATGATAAAGTATGGTAAGGTGAAAAAAGTGACATTTCATGTCTAGAAAGTCACTTTTCATCAACAGTACAATAACAAAACTAGTTCCCATTTATCCTGTGTCCCTATACACACTTGTGCTCTACATACGCTGAAAACGCTATACAGCGCTTCAGAAGGCGCTAGGAGCAAAGGAAAGTGGTTTTTCTAACAAACTCATATAATCAATTGCCCGACCTATTCCAATATGATATTTTTCACATATTTAGACATAATATAGTACTATGAAATGTTTCTGACCTAAAATAATACGAAATATGATTGTTTACATTAGAATGTAAAACTTGATGATAAAGTATGGTAAGGTGAAAAAAGTGACATTTCATGTCTAGAAAGTCACTTTTCATCAAAAGTACAATAACAAAACTAGTTCCCATTTATCCTGTGTCCCTATACACACTTGTGCTCTACATACGCTGAAAACGCTATACAGCGCTTCAGAAGGCGCTAGGAGCAAAGGAAAGTGGTTTTTCTAACAAACTCATATAATCAATTGCCCGACCTATTCCAATATGATATTTTTCACATATTTAGACATAATATAGTACTATGAAATGTTTCTGACCTAAAATAATACGAAATATGATTGTTTATATTAGAATGTTAAACTTGGTGATAAAGTATAGTAAGGTGAAAAAAGTGACATTTCATGTCTAGAAAGTCACTTTTCATCAAAAGTACAATAACAAAAATAGTTCCCTTTATCCTGTGTCCCTATACACACTTGTGCTCTACATACGCTTAAGACGCTATACAGCGCTTCAGAAGGCGCTAGGAGCAAAGGAAAGTGCTTTTTCTAACAAACTCATATAATCAATTGCCCGACCTATTCCAATATGATATTTTTCACATATTTAGACATAATATAGTACTATGAAATGTTTCTGACCTCAAATAATACGAAATATGATTGTTTACATTAGAATGTAAAACTTGATGATAAAGTATGGTAAGGTGAATAAAGTGACATTTCATCTCTAGAAAGTCAGTTTTCATCAAAAGTACAATAACAAAACTAGTTCCCATTTATCCTGTGTCCCTATACACACTTGTGCTCTACCTACGCTTAAAACGCTATACAGCGCTTCAGAAGGCGCTAGGAGCAAAGGAAAGTGGTTTTTCTAACAAACTCATATAATCAATTGCCCGACCTATTCCAATATGATATTTTTCACATATTTAGACTTAATATAGTACTATGAAATGTTTCTGACCTAAAATAATACGAAATATGATTGTTTACATTAGAATGTAAAACTTGATGATAAAGTACGGTAAGGTGAAAAAAGTGACATTTCATGTCTAGAAAGTCACTTTTCATCAAAAGTACAATAACAAAACTAGTTCCCATTTATCCTGTGTCCCTATACACACTTGTGCTCTACATACGCTGAAAACGCTATACAGCGCTTCAGAAGGCGCTAGGAGCAAAGGAAAGTGGTTTTTCTAACAAACTCATATAATCAATTGCCCGACCTATTCCAATATGATATTTTTCACATATTTAGACATAATATAGTACTATGAAATGTTTCTGACCTAAAATAATACGAAATATGATTGTTTACATTAGAATGTTAAACTTGATGATAAAGTATGGTAAGGTGAAAAAAGTGACATTTCATGTCTAGAAAGTCACTTTTCATCAAAAGTACAATAACAAAACTAGTTCCCATTTATCCTGTGTCCCTATACACACTTGTGCTCTACATACGCTGAAAACGCTATACAGCGCTTCAGAAGGCGCTAGGAGCAAAGGAAAGTGGTTTTTCTAACAAACTCATATAATCAATTGCCCGACCTATTCCAATATGATATTTTTCACATATTTAGACTTAATATAGTACTATGAAATGTTTCTGACCTAAAATAATACGAAATATGATTGTTTACATTAGAATGTAAAACTTGATGATAAAGTATGGTAAGGTGAAAAAAGTGACATTTCATGTCTAGAAAGTCACTTTTCATCAAAAGTACAATAACAAAACTAGTTCCCATTTATCCTGTGTCCCTATACACACTTGTGCTCTACATACGCTTAAGACGCTATACAGCGCTTCAGAAGGCGCTAGGAGCAAAGGAAAGTGGTTTTTCTAACAAACTCATATAATCAATTGCCCGACCTATTCCAATATGATATTTTTCACATATTTAGACATAATATAGTACAATGAAATGTTTCTGACCTAAAATAATACGAAATATGATTGTTTACATTAGAATGTAAAACTTGATGATAAAGTATGGTAAGGTGAAAAAAGTGACATTTCATGTCTAGAAAGTCACTTTTCATCAAAAGTACAATAACAAACTAGTTCCCATTTATCCTGTGTCCCTATACACACTTGTGCTCTACATACGCTGAAAACGCTATACAGCGCTTCAGAAGGCGCTAGGAGCAAAGGAAAGTGGTTTTTCTAACAAACTCATATAATCAATTGCCCGACCTATTCCAATATGATATTTTTCACATATTTAGACTTAATATAGTACTATGAAATGTTTCTGACCTAAAATAATACGAAATATGATTGTTTACATTAGAATGTAAAACTTGATGATAAAGTACGGTAAGGTGAAAAAAGTGACATTTCATGTCTAGAAAGTCACTTTTCATCAAAAGTACAATAACAAAACTAGTTCCCATTTATCCTGTGTCCCTATACAAACTTGTGCTCTACATACGCTGAAAACGCTATACAGCGCTTCAGAAGGCGCTAGGAGCAAAGGAAAGTGGTTTTTCTAACAAACTCATATAATCAATTGCCCGACCTATTCCAATATGATATTTTTCACATATTTAGACATAATATAGTAGTATGAAATGTTTCTGACCTAAAATAATACGAAATATGATTGTTTACATTAGAATGTTAAACTTGATGATAAAGTACGGTAAGGTGAAAAAAGTGACATTTCATCTCTAGAAAGTCAGTTTTCATCAAAAGTACAATAACAAAATTAGTTCCCATTTATCCTGTGTCCCTATACACACTTGTGCTCTACCTACGCTTAAAACGCTATACAGCGCTTCAGAAGGCGCTAGGAGCAAAGGAAAGTGGTTTTTCTAACAAACTCATATAATCAATTGCCCGACCTATTCCAATATGATATTTTTCACATATTTAGACTTAATATAGTACTATGAAATGTTTCTGACCTAAAATAATACGAAATATGATTGTTTACATTAGAATGTAAAACTTGCTGATAAAGTACGGTAAGGTGAAAAAAGTGACATTTCATGTCTAGAAAGTCACTTTTCATCAAAAGTACAATAACAAAACTAGTTCCCATTTATCCTGTGTCCCTATACACACTTGTGCTCTACATACGCTTAAGACGCTATACAGCGCTTCAGTAGGCGCTAGGAGCAAAGGAAAGTGGGTTTTCTAACAAACTCATATAATCAATTGCCCGACCTATTCCAATATGATATTTTTCACATATTTAGACATAATATAGTACTATGAAATGTTTCTGACCTAAAATAATACGAAATATGATTGTTTACATTAGAATGTTAAACTTGATGATAAAGTACGGTAAGGTGAAAAAAGTGACATTTCATGTCTAGAAAGTCACTTTTCATCAAAAGTACAATAACAAAACTAGTTCCCATTTATCCAGTGTCCCTATACACACTTGGTGCTCTACATGCGCTGAAAACGCTATACAGCGCTTCAGAAGGCGCAAGGAGCAAAGGAAAGTGGTTTTTCTAACAAACTCATATAATCAATTGCCCGACCTATTCCAATATGATATTTTTCACATGTTTAGACATAATATAGTACTATGAAATGTTTCTGACCTCAAATAATACGAAATATGATTGTTTATATTAGAATGTTAAACTTAATGATAGAGTATGGTAAGGTGAAAAAAGTGACATTTCATGTCTAGAAAGTCAGTTTTCATCAAAAGTACAATAACAAAATTAGTTCCCATTTATCCTGTGTGCCTATACACACTTGTGCTCTACCTACGCTTAAAACGCTATACAGAGCTTCAGAAGGCGCAAGGAGCAAAGGAAAGTGGTTTTTCTAACAAACTCATATAATCAATTGCCTGACCTATTCCAATATGATATTTTTCACATATTTAGACTTAATATAGTACTATGAAATGTTTCAGACCTAAAATAATACGAAATATGATTGTTTACATTAGAATGTAAAACTTGATGATAAAGTATGGTAAGGTGAAAAAAGTGACATTTCATGTCTAGAAAGTCACTTTTCATCAAAAGTACAATAACAAAACTAGTTCCCATTTATCCTGTGTCCATATACACACTTGTGCTCTACATACGCTGAAAACGCTATACAGCGCTTCAGAAGGCGCAAGGAGCAAAGGAAAGTGGTTTTTCTAACAAACTCATATAATCAATTGCCTGACCTATTCCAATATGATATTTTTCACATATTTAGACTTAATATAGTACTATGAAATGTTTCTGACCTAAAATAATACGAAATATGATTGTTTACATTAGAATGTAAAACTTGATGATAAAGTATGGTAAGGTGAAAAAAGTGACATTTCATGTCTAGAAAGTCACTTTTCATCAAAAGTACAATAACAAAACTAGTTCCCATTTATCCTGTGTCCCTATACACACTTGTGCTCTACATACGCTTAAGACGCTATACAGCGCTTCAGAAGGCGCTAGGAGCAAAGGAAAGTGGTTTTTCTAACAAACTCATATAATCAATTGCCCGACCTATTCCAATATGATATTTTTCACATATTTAGACATAATATAGTACTATGAAATGTTTCTGACCTAAAATAATACGAAATATGATTGTTTACATTAGAATGTTAAACTTGATGATAAAGTATGGTAAGGTGAAAAAGTGACATTTCATGTCTAGAAAGTCACTTTTCATCAAAAGTACAATAACAAAACTAGTTCCCATTTATCCTGTGTCCCTATACACACTTGTGCTCTACATACGCTTAAAACGCTATACAGCGCTTCAGAAGGCGCTAGGAGCAAAGGAAAGTGGTTTTTCTAACAAACTCATATAATCAATTGCACGACCTATTGCAATATGATATTTTTCACATATTTAGACATAATATAGTACTATGAAATGTTTCTGACCTAAAATAATACGAAATATGATTGTTTACATTAGAATGTAAAACTTGATGATAAAGTATGGTAAGGTGAAAAAAGTGACATTTCATGTCTAGAAAGTCACTTTTCATCAAAAGTACAATAACAAAACTAGTTCCCATTTATCCTGTGTCCCTATACACACTTGTGCTCTACATACGCTTAAGACGCTATACAACGCTTCAGAAGGGGCTAGGAGCAAAGGAAAGTGCTTTTTCTAACAAACTCATATAATCAATTGCCCGACCTATTCCAATATGATATTTTTCACATATTTAGACATAATATAGTACTATGAAATGTTTCTGACCTAAAATAATACGAAATATGATTGTTTACATTAGAATGTAAAACTTGATGATAAAGTATGGTAAGGTGAATAAAGTGACATTTCATCTCTAGAAAGTCAGTTTTCATCAAAAGTACAATAACAAAACTAGTTCCCATTTATCCTGTGTCCCTATACACACTTGTGCTCTACCTACGCTTAAAACGCTATACAGCGCTTCAGAAGGCGCTAGGAGCAAAGGAAAGTGGTTTTTCTAACAAACTCATATAATCAATTGCCCGACCTATTCCAATATGATATTTTTCACATATTTAGACTTAATATAGTACTATGAAATGTTTCAAACCTAAAATAATACGAAATATGATTGTTTACATTAGAATGTAAAACTTGATGATAAAGTATGGTAAGGTGAAAAAAGTGACATTTCATGTCTAGAAAGTCACTTTTCATCAAAAGTACAATAACAAAACTAGTTCCCATTTATCCTGTGTCCCTATACACACTTGTGCTCGACATACACTGAAAACGCTATACAGCGCTTCAGAAGGCGCAAGGAGCAAAGGAAAGTGGTTTTTCTAACAAACTCATATAATCAATTGTCCGACCTATTCCAATATGATATTTTTCACATATTTAGACTTAATATAGTACTATGAAATGTTTCTGACCTAAAATAATACGAAATATGATTGTTTACATTAGAATGTAAAAATTGATGATAAAGTATGGTAAGGTGAAAAAAGTGACATTTCATGTCTAGAAAGTATTCCAGCATGATAACAACCCCAAGCACACCTCCAAGACGACCACTGTCTTGCTAAAGAAGCTGAGGATGAAGGTGATGGACTGGCCAAGCATGTCTCCAGATCAAAACCCTATTAAGCATCTGTGGGGCATCCTCAAACGAAAGGTGGAGGAGCACAAGGTCTCTAACATCCACCAGCTCCGTGATGTCATCATGGAGGAGTGGAAGAGGACTCCAGTAGCAACCTGTGAAGCTCTGGTGAACTCCATGCCCAAGAGGGTTAAGGCAGTGCTGCAAAGTAATGGTGGCCACACAAAATATTGACACTTTGGGCCCAATTTGGACATTTTCACTTAGGGGTGTATTCACTTTTGTTGCCAGTGGTTTAGATATTAATGGCTGTGTGTTGAGTTATTTTGAGGGGGCAGCAAATTTACACTGTATACAAGCGGTACACTCACTACTTTACATTGTAGCAAAGTGTCATTTCTTCAGTGTTGTCACTTGAAAAGATATAATCAAATATTTACAAAAATGTGAGGGGTGTACTCACTTTTGTGAGATACTGTATCTCGTAAAAAGCTTACCAGACCTTTTAGGAAAGTGCCACACTTCAAACACCTTCAGAATTTTGTAACCTTTTTCGACAGCTTTCTCAATTTCGACAGAAGCCTATGTTCCGGTAAGAGCTGTCTCATGATCCGTATGATCGCATTGTTTTAGCTGATGCTCAGTGCACGTTTTATATAGATGAAAGAGGAGTTTGCTTTTTACACGAAACGGGAGAACAGGTGCCCACAGACCCCTAGGCGGTAATACATTTGCTCTGACGATACCAAAGTAATATTTCAGTGGTTTGAAGTCGCGATAAATGATGATAGGGTGATCGATCGGGTACGTCTTTGTCTTATTTACAAATGGGTAAAGAGAGGTAAAATCGAAATAATCAATTCTCTCACCGGGCTGAGCTACATAATACAAATATAACGCATTTGTTCGACCACCGTAAAGAGCATCTCGCGGGTTTAAACGCTCAGGAAAGTCAAACTCTTTTAGAAAGTTTTGCATACGGTTATCGTTTTTCTTCATTTTATTCCACTCGTGTTCCCACATCAGCGTGACTTGCAAATTGTGAGTGTCTTGCAAATTCTTAATTTTCTCCATTGATTTTTGACGGACATCTCTGAAGGTAGCTTTGGATGAGCTAAGAGGATGCGGGGTCCTTTTCACACCCGTTATAAAAACATCAAAGAAACTCAAAAACCTTACGGTTTCCCCCATCTTCACAGTAACCATCTACGTAATAGGTTCCAAACCTGACTTCACCTTTGGTCAACGCGTGTCAAATGGGAAGGTTTTGCACGTTAGAAAATGTATTCGAGCCATTGTATGGAAGGTGTTGAGAAAGATTTCTGTCCGTGATGTAATTATCAAGCGGCGGAATAGCTAAAGTGTCTTTACGCAGGAACTTGGTTCTAAAGTATTTCATGCACACAAATGTGATTGTTATGCATTTAAAAGGATCGACCTTTGTACTTTTCAGAATTTCTTTTCTGAAAGCTAAACAGCCCTTTCTCAAAATTTCTATGTCGTTCACACAGTATTCGGCCATCTGTTTCTTGAAATCAAAGACTTTTTTCAGAAACCGTTTTGTACCACTTAAAGAATTCTTCTCTATCCTTAGGCATCATGCCATCTACACCGTAAAACTTAGTGTCAGGATACGGTCCTACGTAATCCTGATGTTCTACGGTGTTCCAGAAATGGGGAAAATAGCCTTTCATGCTTTCCGAAAACCCCATGGCTTTTGGGATGCTGCTCAACTTCATGGGTAAGAACGATAGGCTATCAATGTAGGACTGGCAAAACGCAGTATCGATGAAACACAAAATCATTGTGCTATGATTTCGGCGTGATTCCTTCTTTCATTAAATGGTTTAACAAAAGGTATGAATCGAACTCTCTAGCGTTATGTGCGGTAAACATATAAAATGTGTATGTACACTGAAACTTCTTAAAGAAGGCACTGACGCAATCATCCCCTTCAGCCACCCTCAAAATCAATACAGCATATGAAATTAGCTACATGAGTTCCTGTTTCTTGTCTAGTCTCGAAATCGTAAAACACATAATCCTCATTTTCACGTTCTTTCCTAGCCCGCTGTATAAAACATCTGTCTTTGTTCGTTTAGGTTATTTTGTAACTTTAACAGACATTGATTTAATTCGAACAATATGTTGTGCGACGTCACCGGCGTACTTGATACAGTTTGACTGGAATTTCGGCTGGGGTTTTCATTAGCATCAGAGTTGTAGAAAACAGGTCTGAGTTCACAAGCCATATCGCTTGTTGATGCTCAGAATGTTTTGACTCGATATGTAGTCAGACTCAATTATATATCATGTGGGAGGAGACTTGGGGAAGGTGGAGTTTCTGCTCAGGAGTAGTATATTGATGATCTGAGAAGAGATCTTCTAGCTTTACTTTTATTTTCATTGTTTCTTTGTCTCTTGCAATTTTTTGGAATAATTCATTGATTTGATGGAAGTAGCATTGTAGATCGTGCCAGCTGGTTTGTTCATACCTCACTTCACAGTTCTCTTTGTTATCAACGCAGTGCAATGAGACCTGGTTCTTGGAGAAATTTGTTGCTCTGATGTGTGCATTGCAGAGATGTACTGATCCATTTACGCCTGTACGCATCAGGGGAAAATAAGTATTTTTAAACCTAGAGCGTGGGTGAGGCCTTCTTCTTCTTCTTCTATAAACTTATGGTGCTTATACCGACACCTACCGGATACAGCAATTTTAATTTCTTTTGTTCTAATTAGACTGGGTATGTGTGTGTGTATGTGTGTGTCATATTTTTGGTTGGAAGTGTACAGAAATTCATTATTAATCATTTACTTATTTTTTCATCAGCCTTATGTATGTATGTGTGTGTGTGTGTGTGTGTGTGTGTGTGTGTGTGTGTGTGTGATATTTTTGGTTGGATGTGTGCATGCGTGTGTGTGTGTGTATGTGTGCGTGTGTGTGTGAGTCATATTTTTGGTTGGATGTGTATGGAAATTCATTATTAATCATTTACTTATTTTTACTTATCATCATTACTTATCATCGTCCTTATGTATGTGTGAGCGTTTGTGTGTGTGTGTATGTGTGTTTGGGTGTGCGTGTGGTGTGTGTGTGTGTGTGTGTGTGTGTGTGTGCGGAATTGCATCGGAGCTATAGGAAAAGCTATAGGAATGAACATGCATCACTAATTGTCATTGACCTTTTTTGACCTAGGCCTAACTCAGGAAAACAAATAACAACCCAAGCAGGGGATATGCGTGGGGAAAGCTATCGGTATGAACATGCAACAATAATTATCATTGACCTTTTTGACCTAGGTCTAACTCATGAGTGTTTCACAATCTATGGGAAAGGAAACATCGTGTGTGTGTGTATGTGTGTGTGTGTGTGTGTGTGTGTCTGGAATACATCGGAACCAGATTTAACATAATTATAATTGATTATTATTATTATCATTATATTTAATGATGATGATTATGACCTTTTGAACTAGACCTGTCACATCCAATTAGTGACTTTTAGAGGCTTACATAGTATACAAACTATTCTCTCCCTGCCGGCTGTTGCCGCCCTTGTGCTATCACCTGATGAAGCACTTCGGCCCTGTCACGGTTTCCCCTTTAAGCAGGGCGCAGTGGAAAATGTGGGTACACATGCACGAGCAAGGTGCACGAGCACCTGCTTTTCCTTTGTTGACAACCGTGACATTTGGACACATGCTTTTTGTTATGTTTTCTGTCATGTCTCCTCCCTGTTCTGTCATTGGCTGTTATTTCACATGTGTCTGAAGTGCTGTCAGCCATCAGCAATTAAAACGCTGATTATGTTTGTATATATATCGCGCACCTCCCAGCAGTCGGCGCGGAATATTAGAATAGAATGATAAAATACAATACGTTAGATATAGTATAGTAGATTAGTTTAGATTCCTTACTATAGTCATAGTTATAGTCATAGTCATGATCCATGTTAGATTCCTTGTTAGAGTTATTTAGGTTAAACATTAGATTTAGTCCACGCTGGTTTCTCCGCTCCCAGTCCCGCGCTATTGTTCATGTTTCTTGTTTTGTATATCGACCATGTTTTCCGTGACCGCGACCTTGATTCCTGCTTTACCCCATTAATGCCTGTTTGCCGATCGCCTGACCTTTTTGCATGTTTTGGATTACGTTTATGGATTATGATTTGGATTTATCTACCTGTGTCTCTCTTTAATAAAGCTGTTGAACTGCACTTGCATCCATCGTATCTGCGTTATGTCTCGAGACGTGACAGAATATTCTGCCGTGACATGGATGCAGCAGGAAGACAGGGGAGACATCGCGCTACAGAAACCATGGAAGTAGCAGGACAATACCTTATCGGGAAACTCTCGGATTACTGGCCGCATTTTTTATCCATGCAGCTCCCCCAAAGGTACGCCGTCGAACTTCCGCCGGAGACAGCAGGATTGGGGAGCTACCCGCTGGAGTTCCTCTTCAGCTGCCAGGAATATTTCTGCAGCCTGGTGTATCCCAAGCCTACTAAGAGACAGTGGATCGGGTTCTTGGTGTCCAGGTTTTGTGGTCCGGCCGTGACTGGGCGGAGCAGCTGGTGAGTACTGGGAACTTTTTATGGAGGAGTTCACGCAGCCAGGGCCGCTACATGGTCTGGATTTACTGGGGTGGAGAGTCAATGGACAGCCCCAGGCTGACCTGCCATTCAACCTCTATTATGAGGGGGTTTTTCTGATCCACAGAATGCTTCAAGAGCAGCTGGCGTCAGCACAAGCATCTACACAGAAAAGCCCCTGTGGAACTACAGCCAGAAGTCAACGTAGCGACCTCAGAGCTCGAACCTGAAACCCATGAGGTGGGCTCACCTGCCGAACTCCAGCTAGAGGTCCACGTGGCGACCTCTGAGCTCCAACCTGAGACCCACGAGGGGGTCAGCTCCAGAGGTCCCACTGTAATGCCCAGTTATTGTCCCAGGTGTTTGTTGACACGGACAGCCAAGCTCTGCTCACGTCTGCGTCTGCTGACCTGACCAACCAAGTGTTTGTTGAAACAGACAACCAAGCTCTGCTCACGTCTGCGTCTGCTGACCTGACCAACCAAGTTATGCTCATGCCAGAGTCAGTAAATACGTTTAACCAAGTTCTGCTCACACCCGAGTTTGCTGAAACGGACAATCAAGCTTTGCTCATGTCCAAGTCTGCTGACATGATCAACCAAGTTATGCTCACGCCCGAATCCGCTGACACAGCCTACCAAGTTCAGCCGGGCAGGCTCCACTGAGAACATTGCTCTGTGTTCCTGCTCCGATGTGGACGTCCCTCTGCTTTCCTGCACTGCCGAGTACGTCGCTCTGTTTCCCTGCTCCGCCGAGGACGTCACTCTGTTCCCTGCTCCGCCGAGGACGTCGCTCTTTTTTCCCTGCTCCGCCGAGGACGTCGCTCTGTTTCCCTGCTCCACCGAGGATGTCGCTCTTTTTCCCTGCTCCGCTGAGGACGTCGCTCTGTTTCCGTGCTCCGCCGAGGACGTCTCTCCGCCTCCTTGCTCCGCTGAGGACATCGCTCCGCCTTCCTGCTCCGTCGAGGACGTCGCTGCCGACTTCCTGTTCTGCCGAGGACGTTGCTCCGCTTTCCTGTTCCGCCGAGGATGTCCCTCCGCTTTTGTGTTCCGCCGAGGACGTCCCTCCACTTTCCTGTTCTGCCGAGGATGTCCCTCCACTTTCCTGTTCCGCCGAGGATGTCGCTCTGCTTTTTTGTTGTGCTAAGAACGCTGTGCGGTCTCCTTTTTCAGCTTGGGACATTTTGCCCAGGGGGTCGGGACCGCCGATAGAGGTGGATGTTTCATTTCCTTGGTGGGGGGGGGGGGGGGGGTGGGGGTTATGTCACGGTTTCCCCTTTAAGCAGCGCGCTGTGGAGCATGTGGGCGTGCGTGCACGAGCAAGGTGTGTGAGCACCTGCTTTTCCTTTGTTGACAACCATGACATTTGGACACATGCTTTTGTTATGTTTCTGTCATGTCTCCTCCCTGTTCTGGCATTGGCTGTTATTTCACGTGTGTCTGAAGTGCTGTCAGCCGTCAGCAATTAAGACGCTGATTATGTTTGTATATATACTGCGCGCCTCCCAGCACATAGTGCGGAATATTAGAATAGAATAGATAAAATACAATACGTTAGATATAGTATAGTAGATTAGTTTAGATTCCTTACTATAGTCATAGTCATAGTCATGATCCATGTTAGATTCCTTGTTAGAGTTATTTAGGGTAAACATTAGATTTAGTCCACGCTGGTTTCTCCGCTCCCAGTCCCGTGCTATTGTTCATGTTTCTTGTTTTGTATATTGACCCTGTTTTCCATGACTGTGGCCTTGATTCCTGCTTTGCCCCGTTTATGCCTGTTTGCCGGTCGCCTGACCTTTTGCATGTTTTGGATTACGTTTATGGATTACGATTTGGATTTATCTACCTGTGTCTCTCTTTAATAAAACTGTTGAATTGCACTTGCATCTGTCCTATCTGCGTTACGTCTCGAGACGTGACAGGCCCAATGCATACTGCCCCCAACCACAGTGCCGGATGACAGATGACTACTTTATGAGAAGCTATGACACAGAAGCATGTATGGGATGTATTGGGAATTCCATGTCATACCTTATGTCTCACACCTTATGCTGCCCATGTCTCACACCTTATTCCTGCCCTGTCTCAGACATTGCAGGCTTTGGAGGTTGACTTTTCTGCCCAGAGCCTGATTGATGCCTCTATGCAGGTATTCGCCTATATGACCAGGGAGTTGGGGAGGCTAATGACTTTGTTAACCCTCACCTGACGCCAAATATGGCTCACCCAGTGTCCACTTTTGGAACCCTGCAAGAGAGCCCCATGCTCTCTTCCTGTTATTCCTGGGGAGCTGTTTGGCCCGGCTGCACAGCAAACCCTGGAGCGCAGCCTACAGGTTACAGAGGCCAGACAACAGTTTGCTAGTATGCGTTGTGAACACCCTGCTAGACAGACACCCTCTAGGGCAACATACCACAACCGATTACCCAGCCAAAAGCACAACGCCCAGAGATGTTTTGTCAGGCAACCCCCGCCCAGCCCCCTCGCTTGGCACAGCCAGGCCAGGCTTAAGGCCGTCGCCCCTCCAGAAATTATAAGGGGTGAAGGGGTAGACAATGACTATACCACTCCCGCGGTCGGGTGCTTCACCAGCCAGCAGCTCAGATGCTGGGAAGTGCTTACGTCAGACCCCTGGGTTGTATCAACCCTGTCACAGGGCTACAATATTCAATTTAGACATCAATGGCTGAGGTTCCAGGGAGTCAAAATGACTTTAGTCAAGGACCCAAACAAGGCTCTGGCCCTACGCCAGGAGGTCTGGGCTCTCCGAAAGCGCTTTACAGAACAGTGGATTCTATTCCACTTATTTTATAATCACAAAGAACAATGGCAGATTTCGCCCCATACTGGATTTAAGACCTCTGAACACACACCTCAAGGTTTTCAAGTTCCACATGCTACGTACAGTAGCATGTGGAAGGCTGCAAGGCATCAGGCAGAATGATTGGTTTACAACCATTGACATGAAATACACATATTTTCACATTCCAATCGCACCCCAGCACAGGCAATTCCTCCATTTCGCCTTCGAGGGAAGGGCTTACCAGTTTTGTGTGCTCCTGTTCGGGATCTCACTGGCACCAAGGGTCTTCACCAGGTATGTAGCAGCGGCACTGTCTCCATTACAGGCCAGGGGGATGCGAATTTTCCCGTACCTGGAAGACTGGTTGATCTGTTCCCAGTCAAGGGTAGATGCCCTCAGAGAATCAGCATTGCTGGTCTCCCATGTTACCAAGCTAGGGCTTACAGTGAATTATGGAAAGAGCTCTCTGATGCTCAATCAGCGAATACTGTTTATTAGCATCCAGTTGGACTCACGGTTGATGATGGCTACTCCCTCTCAATGGCGAGTCAACAACATAATCCAGCTCATCACTCGCTTCCAGAGACACAGGGCTCTGGTCCTCAAAGCATTTCTGAGACTGCTAGGTATGCTCACATCGATGGTCCCTTTGGGCCTTCTGTCGTTATAGCCTCTCCAGCTCTGGCTGAATGACCTCGGCTTGCATCCCACACAACACAGGCACAAGCTGGTCAGAGTCACTGCTAGTTGCCGAAAGTGCCTGCGCCCATGGAGGAGAAGAGCATATTTTCCCCAGGGGGTTCCCTTAGGGGTCATACCTTCTTGCAGAGAAGTAGTGACCACAGATACCCTCCCTGGCAGGCTGGGGAGCTGTATGGTAGTGCAGGGCAGTCAGAGGCCAGTGGAGTCCTTGGCAGCATGAACAACACATAAATGTGTTGAGGCTACAGGCAGTATGGCTCACCATCAAACATTTCCTTCCAGTACTGGTAGGAAAGTATTTTAAAATTTAAAAGTTTCTCACGTAAATGTAAAGAAGTAAATGTAGTGCAATACTACCCACCTCTGCACCCAAGACATTTGGGTTTGAGCTCAAAAGCTGGATAAATGATGAGAGTTTAGAATTTCAGCTTTTATTTTGTGGTATTTATATCCAGATGTGTTAAACAACATAAAAACTTTTGATTCAGACAACCCATTTTTTTAGGTGAGAAAGAGTATAGAAACAGATAGGTCTTGAAGTAAATTAAAGTAAATAACTCAGTATCTTATTAATATTGCATATCCCTTGCTTGTAATAACTGCATCAAGCTTGCAGTTCATTGACATCACCAAATTGTTGCCCCTTGATAAATTCCTTTGTTGAGTTGGCAGTGTGTTTTGGATCATTGTCTTGCTGCATGATAAAGTTCCTCCCAATTATTTTGGATGCATTTATCTATAAATTACACAGACAAAATGTTCCTGTGAATTTCTGAATTCATTCTGCTGCTACCATCATGAGTTACATCATCAATAAAGATTAGTGAGCCTGTTCCAATAGCAGCCATACAAGCCCAAGCCATTACACTACCTCCTCCATGGTTCCAGAACTTTTGTGGCTCATCTCTGTATTTCTTTGCAAATTTCAGTGCTGTCACTGACTGTTGTTTTGAGGTTTTTCTTCACAGTTCTTACAATGTTTCTGTCATCAGCTATTTTTTTCCTCTTTTTTTCTTTTAAATTTCAGCTCAAACAAACAATCTCCAGTTTCATTTCTATTGAACATTTCTACTGAACATTTCCACTGAACATTCCTGCTGAACATTTCTTCTGAACATTTCTAGTGAACATTTCTACTGAACATTTCTGCTGAACATTTCTACTGAACATTCCTGTTGAACATTTCTACTGAACATTTTGTCTGAACATTTCTGCTACTGATAATTTCTACTGAACATTTCTGCTGAATATTTCTAATTTCTAAAGCTATTTTTGTTGTTTTCCTTGGCTGACCTATTTGTGTGTCTGTTGCTCAGTACAGCAGTGATTTCTTTCTTTTTCAGGACATTCCAAATTGTTGTATTAGCTATTTCAGTGGGAGGAGTCCTGATGTACCTCCAAGAGAACATCAACTAGCATGGCTGCAGTGTCAAGAAAGTCTCATTGGACAGAAGAAATGGAAGAAAAATTTGTGGAACATTGGCAGAAGCACCAGTGCCTATTTGATGTTTCTTCTGAACTGTACCACAACTGGGTGGAGGAAGAGAAGAGTTGGAGAGAAATTGCCAATTCTCTTGGACAGTCAGTTAAGCAAATAGGTAGATTTTTCAGGAGGTACTTTCATATTGTAACCAATAAAATATATGATGCCTCTATACATTATGTAAAAGCATTTAAAAGCATACACATCTTGATTCTCGTATCACATCTCGTGTGTACTCTGTTATGAAACGTAATTTGTCCAGGCAGAGTGGTCAGAAAGTCTTCAATATTGAAATGTTTTGTAGTGTCTTCACCCCTGTCACGGATTGCTTGTGTAATTTGAATACCCTGCGACTTCCATGACAAGACAAACAGTTTTGTAATCTGAACGGTACCACAACCTGACATCTTTGAAAGTTATGTAGTGTGTAGAAGCCATAAGCTGTTTAACAAATCTACATATAAATACCAGAAAACAAAAGCTGCAATACTCTTCTCATATTCATATTTTGATCTCAAACCCAAATGTTTTCAGTTGTAGCGAGCCTAGACAGCGGTGGGCAGAGCACAGACACACAAGAGGCAAACATGCAGAGTTTATTTAAATTCTGTGAGGGTGTGCGGTGCAAAGGAGGTGCAGTGGGGCGAAGTGCTCAGGCGCTGGTGTTGTCCACGGGGCTGCCTGGACCATACTGGGGGCTTTCCAAGCAGATGAGATCCCGTTCTGCAGTCAGACAGCGCCACGGGTGCAGCCAGGGGGTGAAATCCTCCGTTCCCTCTGAATCCTCTGCAAGACACATAAAACAAATTATTATGCATACCTGGGGGCCCTCTCTCCCTTTGCTAGCAGAGGATAGCCCTTTTATACTCTCCCGTCAGCTGCTGGATGGTGGAGAGAGGCCGCGCTGATCATCAGCTGCCAGCCGTGTGTGTGTTGGCTGCCCCGCCCCGCAGCCGCGCGCTCTCCAGCTGTCCAAAACATTGGTGGGAGTCCGGCTGAGCATGTGAGTGAGAAGGCACGCGTGGAGTGAGCTCCCGAGCATTTTATCTTTTAATTGTGCTTTTCAGGCAACCTGAATCTTTTCTAAGACATTTGGTGTGTTCATTTACAATAATAACCAGAAAGGAGTTATGGCTTCTGAAAGACTACGGAAACCTAAATCTTCACTGAGCATGACAAGTCATGGCGACAAGCTACTGCTGGACCTGGAAAATCTCCACACCACTTTAATCACGGAGCTAACATCTACCATCGCAGTACAGGTGAAAGCAGCTATTGACTCAGCTTTGGCCCCAGTTGTTGCGTCTTTTGAGAGCTTTAAATCGGGCATTGAATCACAAGGACACCGTACTGACGAGCTTGACCAGCACCTGAACGATTACAGTGACCGCATTGTAGCACTGGAACAGACGGTGCTAAAGCTAACTTCAGCTAACAAACAACTCACCGGTAAAATGGAGGACCTGGAGTCCCGCTCAAGGCACCGCAATCTCCGGGTCGTTGGTATTCCGGAACGAGAATAAGTGAGTGATCCGGTAACGTTTATGTCAAAATTTTTCCAGGATGTCCTCGGCTCGGAAATCTTCCCAACCGCTCCGTTGCTGGATAGAGTGCACCGTATTGGCCCCGTGCCCTCGGAGGAGCGAGAGAATCAGAGGCCCAGTGTGATGACTGTGTGATTTCACTACTTTCATGACAGAGAAAAGGTTGTTTTGGAATTGGAATCAACTTTTCCATCAGGGCCGTAAGGTCTTCATCTTTCCTGACTTCAACTCTAGCATCGCTAAGAGGAGGGCGGCCTTCGCTGCGGTAAGAAACAGCTTGCATGAGAGAAATGTGCGGTTTTCTCTCAGATACTGCTGGCTCAAATTTAGCCTATTACCTGAAGACACTTAAAATTCAACATAGAAGCAAACACTCACATCTGTAAACCCAGTTGGAGATAGAAAAAAAAGACACCAGCCGTGAGTGAGAAGAAGCAAGGGTCCAGATTTATCGGTTCCGTTCCACCACACAAGATCCACACCGATGAGAATTCTCAGAAGTGATCTGACACCTGGAGCTCAAGCTCCAGTATTTATACTGTATTTACACAGTAGATAACCAATATATTTCAGAAAGACTATGATATCAAAACCAATAGGGTTAAAAAAGAGCTCATCTACATTACCATTATGTTTTGAAAGAGGCTTATCAAATTTACCATTATGTTTTGAAAGAGGACTTTCTGGATACCATTAGGATTGAAAGTGGGAGAGAGACAAAACAATTTAGAGAGACCTTGGTCTCATTCTTATCTCGTGGGGGCAGCTTGACTCAGCTACCCTTATAAATGGCTCCTCATGGTTTTCTCTTAAAATTAAGGCCTTGCTTGCGAGACAAGAATCTTCAACATCTGAATTATGAGTAAGTTTCTTTTACATTTTTCTGTATTTCTGGTTTATAATTTACTTTCATATTTGCACTATATCTCTATTTTATATATAGTTATACTGCTTGCAAATGGTTTACTGTACTTCCTACTTCATAATATCATTATATTACCCTTCTAATATCCTACATATCCTACTACTCTTTATATTACCCTTATAATATCTTAATATTCCTTTTTATTATTCTTATAAAATTATAATGTTATGTGTGTGTGTGTGTGTGTGTGTGTGTGTGTGTGAGAGAGAGAGAGAGAGAGAGAGACAGAGAGAGTGTGTGTGTTATGTCTGAATGCCTGCCCTTGACTGTACAAGAGTGTGTGTGTTTGCACGCCTCAGCTCTTATACTTCTCTGTGACTAATAAACCATAGAGTGTTACTCTTAAAAGACCTTAAAGTGTGAATCCAATTCGTCAATATCCGCCTAATACCGCTTCTGTGTGTCTAGGTGCCCGTCGTCATTTTTTCTTCTCCCCTTTACTGGAGGGGCTGGATTTGGATCTGAACACTCACTATCAGCTCGCGCATCTCACTGCTGACATCACGGTGCTACTTAACATTCTTCGCAGCACCCCCTCTGGAAATGGAAATGCGGGGCTCCCCCCCCAGATACAGAATCCACCCCGTGAATGTGTGTATTGACGCCTCTACACAGACAGACCCTCCCTCCAGCTTTCAGTCTGAGGATGATGTTTCTATTCTGATAAATAAGACTGTGCCCTTTTCTTTTGATAAAGTTTTTTCCGATGTAAATGGTAGATTTGTGATTGTGGAAGGGAAAATTTCACAGACGCCAGTAGTTCCCTTTCAAAGGGAACTTCGACACTGCATTTAGCATAACAGTATGGGAGCGCCTTGTGCGGGTGACCGGTATCTGAAGCTTGTGTAAAATCATGCCTCTACTTATAGGCCTGCCATGATCAGGTGACGTGGCAATTAAGCGTGTCGCATGATATATATATGGCACCTGTGAACCACGCCGCCAGCCTTATTATCTTCAGCGAGACTGCATGTCTGTTGTTTGTGTGAAAAAAGAAAAAGAAACGCTTCATTTCTACTCTATATTTCTCAATATCTCTCAACTTTTCTATCCCTTTTTTAGAAAAAGAAAAAAAAAAGAGAGTGAAAGAATGAACGAGAGGGATTTAGGAAGTGTGTTACGCCTTGCTCCCTGTTCATCACGGGAGGAGCCGGACACGCTTTCTGCGTGAAGTCTTTGGGTGTAGAGCATGCTACAGCAGCCCTTGAGGGGTCTGACTGTCAGCATTGTGAACGTTTCACGATTAGGCAATTACGCTCTCGGCTCGCTCTCTTCTCGTCCGAAGGGAGTTGGGTTTCAGAGCCTTGTGGATCTGGGCCGGCCGCTGCCGAGGCAGCCAGCCGGCTCAGGTCCTGGGGTTCTTGTATGGATTTGGAAGAGGAGCCAGAGATGAGCGCTGCTCTATCTCTTGCTCTGTCTTCCGGGTCCGGCTCTCCGCCTGACCTTAGAGCTCGTGTCGCGACTCCTCCTTCCCCTATGGAAAGCCAAAACACCCTCGCTGACTCCAAGGAGTCGGTAGAGGGTGCAACTGCACCAAAAACCGACAGCGGCTCTCAAGCATATAAAGAGCTGCTTGAGGTAATCACTAGGGCAGTTCAAAAGTTGAATATAGACTGGCCCAGGGTAGAGGAAGTGGCTCGTAGCAGGCTGGATGAGCACTTCCTCTCCAGTGAAAATAAATATAAAGCTCCCTCACACTGCAGAAAACTCCCCTTTTTCCCAGAAGTGCATGAAGAGATATCATGCTTCTGGAGAAAGCCATACACTAGCCGTGTTTATAACCCTGCAACATCTGATTACTCAGCCATCATGGGGAGTGAGCAGCACGGCTATGTAGCGATGCCAAAGGGGGAGGAGGTGCTTGCGAGCCACCTCTCTCCATCAATGGCAGGTAATTTAGGGAGGCCAACTTTACCTTCGAAGCCATGTAAAGCCACTTCGGCATTGGTGGGCAAAGCCTATGCGGCAGCGGGTCTTGCTTATGGGTCCCTGCATACAATGGCAGTGTTGCAGGCCTACCAAGCAGACCTGCTGAGTGAGCTAGATACTGGTGAGGGAATTGGGCCCGAGGCAGTGGCAGAGCTGCGCTGCGCCACAGATTTATCTCTCCGGGCGACCAAACAAACGGCCCGCCATATCGGCCGTTCAATGGGTAGCCTGGTTGTGGCAGAGAGGCACCTATGGCTCAACCTCTCAGATATGGGGGACAAAGATAAGGTCTCCTTGCTGAACGCCCCTGTTAAACCTTCCGGCCTGTTTGGTGGCGTGGTCAATGCCATCGCCGACAGGTTTTGCGAGGCAAAACAGCAAACGGCAGCATTCAGCCAGTTCCTTCCCCATTGTGTCGAGTTTGCACGGGCCTCCATGAGTGGAGCCCGGGCCAGCGCTGGTGCGAGAGAGACGCAGAAGACGAGTGTGGCGGCCCGTCTTCCCCCGCAGAAAGCCAGGGGGACCGGGCGGCCACAGCCACAGCCTGCTAAGAGGCCTGATCAAAGAATCATCATAAAAGCAAAGCAGGCAAGGAAGGAACAGTCCTGATGAGACACGGAGGGATGTATCAGGGGACATGAGGCTGCTAGGGCAACTAGCCCCCAGTGCTACTGTAGGGCCTGCCCTGGCCAAGGCCATCCCACGTTTTCAGTCTTCTCTGGTCAGCAAGCTGTCACAGGGCAACGGAAATCTGATGCTTTCCCTCCAATGAAATGTGGAAAAGCTAACATCACTGATAGACCATTTGGCAGCGTGGAAACTACTGCCAAATGTGTCCCCATGGGTTCTGTCTACCATAGAAAAGGGTTACCGGGTCCAGTTCAGTGCTCGACTCCCCCGGTTCAGAGGTGTGCTCACCACAGTTGTCAACAGAGAGCAGAGCCCAATGTTAGCGCAGGAAATAAGTTCCCTTTTGGACAAAGGGGCCATAGAACATGTACCCTGTTCCCTAAGGGAGGGAGGTTTTTACAGCCGTTATTTCCTGGTCCGCAAAAAAGATGGGAGTATGCGGCCAATTTT
Source organism: Ictalurus furcatus (assembly GCF_023375685.1). NCBI lineage: Eukaryota > Metazoa > Chordata > Actinopteri > Siluriformes > Ictaluridae > Ictalurus > Ictalurus furcatus. The sequence goes on along the minus strand of NC_071265.1, from coordinate 13,374,259 downwards.
AGATCTGCGTCATCTGAACCGTACTCTTCAGACATACAGGTTCAAGATGCTGACGCTCAAACTTATCGTGCCACAGATTCAGTCCGAGGACTGGTTTGTGACGATAGATCTGAAAGATGCATATTTCCACATAGGAATATGGCCCAGTCACAGGAAGTTCCTGAAGTTTGCGTTTGGAGAAAACACATACCAATTTCGGGTTCCTCTCTTTGGGCTAGCTTTATCCCCTCGCACCTTCACAAAGTGCACGGATGCTGCTCTGGCTCCCTTGCAACTCCGGGGCATCCGTGTACTGAACTACCTGGACGTCTGGTTAATTCTAGCACGATCCAGGGAACAGGCGGTTCAACATCGAGATGTTGTTCTCGCCCACATGAGGAGCTTGGGGCTCAGGTTGAACCTCAAGAAAAGTATGCTTTCTCCAGTGCAGAGGACAACTTTTCTAGGGGTTATATGGGATTCTACTACGATGAGGGCGTTTCTATCCCCAACACATGTACAATTGATCCTATCAACTTTGAGCAAGATAAAGCTAGGTCTGGGCATCCCCTCCAGCCTTTATGAGAGGCTGTTGGGCCTTATGGCAGCAGCAGCCAACGTCATACCATTGGGCCTATTGCACATGAGATCGTTTCAGTGGTGGCTGAAAAGTCAGGGATAAAACCTCTGAGAGTAATCAGTGTCACGCGGTGATGCCTACATGCTCTGAGTATTTGGAGGTGCCCGCAGTTCCTAGCCTCGGGGCACACTCTAGGGGCGTCCCCTTACCGCAAGATGGTAATGACAGACGCGTCCCTCACGGGCTGGGGTGCAGTCTTAAATGGCTGTCCAGCTCACGGTCTTTGGAGCGGCCCTCAACTGGAGTGGCATATAAATTGCCTAGAGATGCGGGCCATATTCCTAGCACTGAAGTTCTTTCTTCCTTAGTTGAGAGGTCACAATGTGCTAGTTGTGTCAGACAACACAGCTGTGGTCTCATATATCAACCACCAGGGAAAATAAATATTTTCATGCCCCCTGTTCAGGCAGGTGCAACTAATCCTTCTCTGGGCAGAGGGAAAGTTCTTGTCAGTGAGTGCAATGTACATTCCAGGCAGCGGAATGTAGGGGCAGACATCCTGTAGAGGCAGGGGCCGAGGCCCGGGGGTTGGAGGCTCCATCCACAAGTGGTGGAGTCCATACGGCAGAGGTTCGGACAAGCGGAAGTGGATGTGTTCTCCTCCGAGGAGACAACACACTGCCCGCTGTGGTTTGCCCTCACTCCTCATGCACCATTGGGGCTGGACGCCATGGTGCACACGTGGCCGAGGTCACGTCTAAATGCCTTCCCCCCGATCGCTCTGCTCCCACAAGTTCTAGCCAGAGTTCACCAAGACCGTCTACGTCTGCTGCTAGTAGCACCTTATTGGCCAGCTCGAATATGGTTCTCGGAGATAATGTCCCTGCTCGATGGCACTCCTTGGGAGATTCCTGTTCCCATACTGTTATGCTAAATGCAACGTCGACGTTCCCTTTGAAAGGGAACGTCGGGGTTATGCATGTAAACCTATTCCCTGAGAAGGGAACGAGATGTTGCATAGCATTGTCATACCAGGGCAGGCCTGTCAATTGAGTCTTCGCTTCAGATAATAGAGGCTGGCGGCGTGGTTCACAGGTGCCATATATATATCATGCGACGCGCTTAATTGCCACGTCACCTGATCATGGCAGGCCTATAAGTAGAGGCATGATTTTACACAAGCTTCAGATACCAGTCACGCGTGCAAGGCGCTCCCATACTGTTATGCTAAATGCAACGTCTCGTTCCCCTCTCAGGGAACATGGTTACATGCGTAACCCCGATGTTTTGGTGAATGTATATGCCCCGAATTTTGATAATGCTCCTTTTGCTCAGAATTTGTTGTCAAAAATTCCTGCTTTGAACACACATCTCTTGATATTTGGGGGAGATTTAAACTGTGTTATTGACCCAGTTTTGGACAAATATAGTGCTGTTGCAAAGTTTATGGTTCAGAATGGTTACATTGATCCGTGGAGGTATTTTAACCCCACAGTGAGAAAATATTCTTTTTTTTCTCACGTACATAAATCTTTTTCTCGCATTGATTACTTTTTTATTAATAACTCTCTAATTTCTTGGGTTGTAAACTCTGAATATCTACCAATTGTTATTTCAGACCACACTCCTTTAAGTCTTGACATTGTTCTACCTTCACATCACGCTTTTCGTCAACCATGGAGGCTTAATTCTTTACTTTTATCTGATTCAGCATTTTGCAAGTATATCTCTACTTCGATAGATGATTTTCTTCTTACTAATCAAACTGATTCAATCTCTTACTCTTTACTTTGGGAAACTCTAAAGGCCTTCTTAAGGGGACAGATAATCTCTTATTCTGCTCATGCCAATAAGCAACGCAAGGATAAGAAAAAAGAGATATCTGATAATATTCAAGCCATTGATGACCAATATGCTCTCAACCTGACCCCTGAGCTGCATAAACAAAGGCTTAATTTGCAGGCGGAGTTCGATTTGTTATCGACAGGTGAGGCGGAGAGGCTTTTGTTACGTATGCGTGGCAATTATTATGAATATGGGGATAAGGTCAGTCGGTTGTTGGCTCACCGACTGCATAGCCAAGCGGCTTCGCGCTCTATTACTCAGATTATGCAGTCCAGTGGTGCATTAACCTCGGATCCTGTAGAAATTAATTCAACTTTTAAAAGTTTTCACTTCTCTTTATACACAGCTGGAGCTCCTGACAATTCAGGTAACATGGACCATTTTCTCAGAAATATTGATTTTCTCAATTCATTGCAATCTAAGAAATCACCTGGCCTGGACGGGTTTCCTTCCGAATTTTATAAGAAAATTCATGTTGCATTGGCCCCATTACTTCTGGCTGTATTCGAGGAATCCTTAGAAATGGGTACACTGCCACAAACATTGAGGCACGCATCTATAACTCTATTGCTTAAAGATGGGAAGGACCCAACATTATGTAATTCGTACAGACCTATTAGCCTCCTTAATGTTGATGTCAAGATTTTAGCCAAACTTTTGGCCTCTCATTTAGAAGGGATTCTCCCTAGCATTATTTCAGAGGAGCAAACCAGATTTATAAAAGGACGACATTCCTTTTCTAATATTCGCACTCTACTTAGTATTTTATATTCAAAACAAAACAGCGACTCCTCTGAAGTGGTCATCTCTTTGGATGCAGAAATGGCGTTTGATAGGATAGAATGGTTATATCTTTTTATGGTGCTAAAGAGGTTCGGCTATGGGAATGGACTGATATCATGGATCCATTTATTAAATGTGGAACCGCAAGCTTCCATATGTACCAACGATGCTAAATCTGACTATTTTACTTTGTCACGGGATACGCGCCAGGGATGTCCTCTGTCTCCCTTACTTTGTGCCATAGCAATTGAGCCTCTCTCGATAACGCTTAGAACTCTTACTGTATTTAAGGGTATAATTCGCAAAGGAATTGAATATAGACTAGCCCTATATGTTGAAGACTTACTACTTTATGTTACAGATCCAATTGCATCTATTCCAGAGATTATACGCATATTCAATGACATTGGGAAATTTTCCAGGTATAAACTGAACCTACAAAAGAGTGAATGCTTCGCCATAAACCAATCTGGCCAAAAAATAAAACAGACTGAAATACCTTTTCATTTGGAGGATTCAAAATTCAAATATATCGGAGTTAAGGTCACCCGTTCCTATTCTGCATAAATGGCAGCGAATTTTACACCCTTAATTTCATACATGAAGTCAGCCTTTCAAAGATGGTCAGCTCTACCACTATCCTCTCTTGGTAGAATAAACACGGTAAAAATGAACATTCTTCCAAAATTCCTCTACCTTTTCCAGTCCATCCCTTTGTTTTTACCCAAATCTTTCTTCAAGAATATAGACCAATTAATCTCCTCTTTTATATGGGCAGGAACAACTCCCAAGGTTTCCAAATTTTCACTTCAAAAGAGATGACTAAGTGGTGGCCTCTCCTTGCCCAATTTCATGTATTACTATTGGGCAGCTAATATTCAGAAATTGGTGCTCTGGGTGCAGGCCCCCTCTCTTCCATGGTGCCACTTAGAAGCAAAGTCTTGTATTTCAACCTCCCTCCCTCCTATGGTGTTCTCCTCCCTTCCTATACCCCTTTCACAATACATGGATAATCCAATAGTATGTACCTCTCTAAAAATGTTCAATTTCGCCGTCATTTTAAATCCATCTCGGAATCAACCATGGTGCCAATATATAATAACCACCTCTTTCCCCCCCTCCTTTATAGATTCCACATTCTGTTTGTGGGAAAAGAAGGGTCTGAAATGCTTTGAGGATCTTTTCATTAATTATGTGTTTGCAAACTTTTCTGAATTATCCTCATCATTCAGCCTGCCTCCGTCTCACCTATTCCGTTTCTTTCAAATTAGGCATTGTGTCTCCTCCCTATTCGCTGGTTTTCCCTCCTTACCTGCAAAGTCTGCATGGGAAGAGGTGTTCAAGCTGAATCCTCATAAGGGTGGCATTATTTCACGGATATATGGAACGATCTGGTCACAGGACGATTCTTACAATATCAAAACTATTAGTGCTTGGGAGGAGGAATTGGGCCTGGAGCTTGAGGATGATTACTGGGGCACAGCATTAGATAATATATGTACCACCACGTCCTGTGCTAGACTTAGTTTCATACAATTTAAGGTGGTCCACAGAGCTCACCTCTCTAGGAGTAAACTGTCTAAAATATATCCCAATGTTCCTGACATGTGTGAAAAATGCAAACTTTCGCCTTGTAACCTCAGTCATATGTTTGCACTCTGTCCCAAACTGCAGAACTTTTGGAATTCTTTCTTCAAAACTATGTCCGACGTTCTTAAAATCAAATTGGATGTCTGTCCTTTAATTACCATCTTTGGTGTTCCATCTCAGCATCAGCCTCTGAACCATAAACAAGCTAGTGTTGTGGCTTTTGCATCGTTACCTGCTCAGCGCAGAATATTGCTGTCTTGGACCTCTCCACAACCCCCCTCTATATCAGTCTGGCTTAAAGATTTAATCTTCTTTTTAAGACTTGAAAAAATCAAGTATAACATCAGAGGCAGGGGTGACTCATTCTTGGGAAAATGGAAACAATTTATTACCTACGTCAATGATGTATGCACCCTGGAGGTGGATTGAGGAGAGGTAGATGGTACATATTAATCATCTTTCCATTTTTTTATTTTTCATTTTATTTTATTTTATTTATTTATTTATTTATTTTTATTTTTTATTTTTTAATATTTTTTGTTTGTTTGTTTCCCTGCTTGTTTGTTATTGTTTTTTGTTTCCCTTTTCTTTTGGTTTTGGGTGTGATTGTTTTGTTGGGGCTGTTGGGTGGGGTGTTATAAGATGTAAAAGGCAAATTTCCAATAAAAATTCTATGATCAAAACATTGGTGGTGCTGAAGCAGAGCTGTCACTTCAGCACCATAACAGCAGTCACGGGAGGAGCTCTCTTTCCTTTTTGTGCGCCAGTCGCCAGCCTGTTGCCACAGTACCCAATCCCCCCAGCTCCAAGCCTACTGCCACTGTGTGTAGGGCCCACAGTGCATCACGTCATGAGAGGCCATCTGGTTGTCATGTTGGGCTCCCGCTCTGTGTTGCACATGAGAAGAGAAGTCCTGCAATGAAAGGAACCATGGCATTACCCTGGCGTTAGTGTATTTGGCCTTGGCCATCCACTGCAGTGGAGCGTGGTCTGTCACCAGAATGAAGTACCGACCGGACAGGTAGTAGCGCAGCTCCTTGATGGCCCACTCTATTGCTTTTCTCCGTTGAAGGTCTGCGGGAGCTCAGCGCCCAGCTCGGTCTCGGATGCATCGGTGTGTACTGTGAATGGGAGGGTGAAGTCCGGCTTCCGCAGTACTAGGGCACTGGTGAGAGCCTCTTTTAGGGCTCGGAACACCCACTCTGCCTCTGCAGACCACTTCACCCGGTCCGGCTGGCCCTTCTTCGTGAGATCTGAGAGGGGGGAGGCTACAGAGGAGAAATTAGGCACAAACCTGTGGTAATACCCCGCCAACCCCAAGAAGGCATGTACCTGTTTCTTTGACGTAGGCCAGGGGTAGTCCTTCACTGCCTCAGTACCTAGGTACTGTGCCTTGATCAGCCCCAGGTGGCACTTTTTGGAGATGGCTGTCAGTCCAGCCTTCCGGAGCTCCTTCAGGACCTCCCCCAAGTGGAATAGGTGATCTGACCAAGTGGAGGAGTGGATGACCACATCGTCCAGGTAGGTGGCTGTGAATTTACGATGGGGTCACAGGACAATGTCCATCAGCTGCTGGAACGTTGCAGGCGCTCCGTGTATCCCGAAGGGGATAACCCGGTACAGCCAGTGGTTGTTTGCCATGCTGAAGGATGCCTTCGGTCTTGCCTCTGGGGCCAGCGCTGCTTGCCAGTAACCTTTTGTCAGGTCCAAGGTGGATATGAACTGGGCTCTCCCCAATCGCTCCACTAGGTCATGCACTCGGGGGAGGGGATAGCTGTCAAACTCTGAGACCTGGTTCAGCTTCAAGAAGTCATTGCAGAAGTGCATACTTCTGTCAGGCTTCGGAATTACCACGATGCGGCTGGACCAAGGGCTCTTAGATTCCTCTATGATGTTGTCCCGCAGCATACAGTCGACTTCCTCATCGATAGCCTTATGGTGGGCCTCCAGGACCCGATAGGGTCGCTGTCTTACCACTACTCCCGGACGGGTCTTGATCTCAAGGTTGGACCAGCTGTGTCATTTCTGGGGAGGTAGAAAAGACATTGGTGAACTGGCCCACCAACTCCTTTAACGCCTGTCTTTGTGTGGGGGTGAGGTCTTCCCCTTGCTGGACCAAGGTGCCCTCGTTGTGATCTGTGTCTCGAGCAGTGAACACAAACAATACGGGTGCCGGCTCCACCCACTTATTCAGCAGGTTTACGTGATATGTTTTTGTCTCCGCTTGACTACTGGGCTGCTGCAGGTGATAGTTCACGGTGCCCTTCCTCTCGAGGACTGTATATGGGCCTTGCCACCAGGCTAGGAACTTACAGGAGCTGTTTGGCACTAGTAGGAGTACCTGATCGCCAGGCTGGAACTCCCATGGTTGCGCTGTGCAGTTGTACACTCTTTTCTGTTCCTCCTGGGCGGATCTCATGTGTTCCTGGATGATCGGGGCCACTCGGTTGATCTTCTCCTGCATCTCCTGTATGTAGTCAATGACCGAGCAGAACGGGGAGGGCTGTTCTTCCCACGCTTCCCATGCCACGTTCAGTAGTCCTCAAGGTTGCCGTCCAAAGAGGAGCTCGAAGGGTGTAAAGCCCGTGGATGCTTGGGGGCACTCCCAGACAGCGAAGAGGACGTAGGGCAGGAGGAGTTTCCAGTTCCTCCCTTCCTTGTCTACCACCTGGTGCAGCATCCACTTCAGGGCTTGGTTAAACTGTTCGACAAGCCCATCAGTTTGTGGGTGGTAGACAGACGCTTTCAGGTGTTTTACCTGCAAAAGCCGACACAGATCAGACTTTAGTTTTGACACAAAAGGCGTATCTTGGTCTATCAGTATGTCTTTCGGGATCCCCACATGGCTGAACAGGAGGACCATCTCTTTAGCAATGATGCAGGAGGTGGCTTTACATAGTGAACCATCTCAGGGTGCCTGGTGGCGTAGTCCACGATGACTAGTATTCATGACCCCGGGCGGATTTTGGAAGCGGCCCAACGAGGTCCATGCCAATCATCTCAAAGGGGATGCCTATGATGGGAAGCGAGATACGGGGCGCCAGTGGGGGCTTCCTCCGGGCCGTACATTGGCACTGGGGGCATTGTTGGCAGAAGCCCCGGAACTCTGCGTCCATCCCTGGCCAGACAAAGCGGTCCTTCAGCTTTTCTAGGGTGTTTCCAGCCCCAGGTAGCCCCCGAGCTGATGGGCATGGGCCAGGTGCATCAGTGTTTGGGTTCTTGTCTTGGGGACTACCAAAAGGTCCATGATTTCCCCTCTGCGGCTTGTCCAGTGGTAAAGCAGGCCTCCCTTGACTAGAGAGTAGGCGGAGGGGAGTCTCTCGTCCAGACTCTGGTCGACCCCTTCAATCCCAGAAACCAGGTGTCAGTACTAAGGAGTGCTAGAACGCCCACCACACACCAGCTATTGCTGGAGAGGAGTGGAGAGTGATAGCCCATCTTGATTTGGCAATTTTATTCCACTCATCCTTGCAAAATTGCTCAAGATCTATCAAATTGTGAGGGGATCATCTGTGCACAGCCCTCTTCAAGTCATTCCACAGGTTTTCAATAAGATTAAGATACTTTAGATCTGGGCTCTGTGGGCCATTCTACAATGTTGATATCCTTCTTCTAAAGCTGTCCCATTGTTGACTTGGCTTTGGGTTCTTGTCATGCTGGAAGGTGAAAATTGTCTTCGTCTTCAGCTGTCTGACAGAGGCCTGCAGGTTTTTTGCCAGAATATATTGTCCTGTTTTTGTACCAAACATATATTTTAGAATTATGGTGGTACTGCTTGAAGTACCATGGAAATGGTTTTGGACCTCAATTCCACATGGACATTCTCGCTGTGGTTGCTGGGACTACTGTTGCTACCATGGCCTTGGGGTTGCTCAATAGGGATAAATTCACATACTTAAAACCTGTATCCTGTGTTTATATGTTTCTGTAAAGCTGCTTTGAGACAATGTCCATTGTTAAAAGCGTATACAAATAAAATTGAATTGAATTGAATTGACTGCGTAACTGAACTTCAGTAAAAGAAGATGGCGGTGTTGTAATTTTATATCTTCAGTGAATGGAGGCAAGACCAATCATACAGGCTTTACAGAAAAATACACGGAAATAATTGTGGCTGACAGCTGTCAATTCTGCCAAATGCCATACACAGGCAGTGTGAGAAAAAACAGATACATGCTGATTTTTGTGTTTATTTATACCAGTAAATGGGTTAAAACTGAAACAGTAACATCATCTGATGCTGATAAGGAAAAAAAGGTGTGTAAATGTCTACATGACTTGCAGTTTGCTTGAACATGATATGAGAAGAGCATAAGGAAAGATAATGTACTTTGCATGGCACTTTAGGAGCTATCTATAACTTAGTTGTGCCTCCCCTGGCTAGCAACAAATTTGTCTAGTTAGAAAAGTTTTAGATTTGATCAGTCTGGTAGTCCTGCAAGCAGTGACAACACCTGAGGCAAGTTTTATGATAAATCCAACATGATAAAATTACTTTAATTACAAAAATGTTAAATATTGTAATGATTTTAATTTTGTTATGGTGACTGAAATGATTGAATGTAAATGCTACAAAACTTTCATTATTTTAGTGTGTGAATTATAAATGCGTAATTTTAATGGTGTATATATTTTTATGTGCTTATTGATAAATAAAATGTCAAAATATAATGAAATATGCTGTATTTTAGTATTTTGTAATTGTTAATAACAGATTAGGACAATTTTATACTACTGGGGCAGTTTAGAGATCCATCCGCGTTAGATATAAAACTCCGGGTCACTAACGAGCCGAATATGTAAACATGATTGGCGAAACATGTATGCATTTAAGGGTTAAAGTGCAAGCAAAATAAGAATTACACATACTTGAAAATCAGATACATTCATTATTTATAATGTATGCCATTATGCCAAGCAAGCATTATTCTCCCAAATACCTGTGGACAAACAGAAATAAATTAAATAAATTCCTTCTAGCCAAACGGTATAGATACTTCTGTGAGATGCTTGTCCACCCCACTTTTCATGTTTATATCCATGTATTGCATTTATCTTTTAGTTACTTTTTCTTTTCTATGTTATTGACATATGCAAATGTAACCCCTTGTAACAAAAGGATTTGCCTTAATTCTAGTGTCGGTTTTTTTCGCATGTTTTATTTTCTTTCCATGTTGAAGATTTTAAGGAACAAACAAGATATTATTTTATGACTATGTTTTTGTCAGATTCTACTTTTAAAATTAATACTCTGAATGAGAAATTTCTATTCAAATGTTTGACAAATGTCTGATCTCGCATACCATAAATTAGTGGACTGAGCAGGCGTGGCACAATGTTTGTTATCAAGTATGCATAAAAACTGATCTTTCTCCATTGAGTAGGCAAAATACGAACAAAAACAAAGTCTAGCACAGGAGGGGTAAAGGACAACATACAGAGCAATTGCTGTACTCCATGCAAAAGGATTGTTCGCTTGGCTTTTTTAGTAGATTCCTTGTCACTTGACATCTTTCTGGCTGCAATCAGCACCCTACAATAAGTGTAGACAAGAACGATCCACACAAAGGACATGTAAATTGCCTCTGTAGCTTGCTTTCTCTGATCATGATGAACAGTGTTGTACAGAAATGATGAAGAGCAGACAGTTACAGTGTTATAAATGAACAAAGGAAATAGGATGGCAGAAATAACAAAGTCTGTCAGTGGAGGAATAAGTCCAACTCCCCATATCAAAACATTAAGAATAAAAGTTCTATGTAATGTACAGATCTGAGAATGATGCAAAGGTTTACAGATGGCAATATAACGCTCAATTGCCATAGCAGCCAAGATTAGTGGTGTGTTCTTCTGAGTGGCTGAAGCTATGATTAGTAATACACAACAGAATGAAATGCGTACATTGTTCCATGTATATGCCAATACAAGGAGAGTCACAGAGACACCAACCATAATCATGTCATTGATAACCAAATGTATGTATAAAACATATCTTGGATTGTTATAGAAAACTGAGCTTTTGAAGAAGGTGAAAACAAGTGATCCATTGATACAAATTATGATAAATCCAAGAAAAACGCTTACTAATATTTTGCTGAAAAATTCCTCAAAGCTTTCCGGACTTCTGGCGCCATTCTCTGAGAAGTTCATTTTCTGAAAACACTTCAGAACCTTTTAATCACTGTGAAGGCCTTAAAGATAATGAAGTAACTTAACAAGATGCTGTTTACTAATCCACAAAATTAAAACCAACACTGGTTCATCAATGAACAGTTATGGATAGGTTTAAAGACTACAAGATAGATTACTTTGCCTGTGCAAGATGTATTTAAGCTAGCTGGTTGTAAAGGTTCACTGAGAAACAGAAGTTTATATAGTTTAAGAGAGTGTTAAATAGGGATCTGTGGGGTGGAATTTCCCAAGTCACTATACTGAATGGAAAGCTGTCCCTATGGACAATGTTAGCTTTTACACCTGATTCATCTTAAAATATTTTAGGACACACACACACACACACACACACACATAGTATGTACACTCATTGGCCACTTTAATAGGAATACCTGTACCTTTGCATGTTCATATTTTGTATATTGAATATATTTTGAATAAGTAAGGGAGTAACTGCAGTATACTTCAGTAATAACAGTAGGGTGCAGTAAAGTTCAGGTAGTACATGAAGTTTCCAGAGGAACAGGATATTTCATTGATGTGAACTTCAGTGATGTAGATGGCAGATGGCAGCAATGCAGAAAAAAGCACAGTGTTTGTGTTAGAGACCAGACTGTCAGAACAGAGCATGTGAGCACATCTTCAGTGAACAGAGGCGAGACCAATCAGATAGGGTTTACAGGAAAATACATGGAAATACTTGTGGCTGAATTTATAGCTGTAGCTATAAATTCTGACTGTTACTATGTAGAAGTGGCTGCTAGCTGGCAGATCAGTGTTCAGCTGTTGATGTGAACCATAAAGGAGCTCTGTTATCCATCAGGGTGGGACAGCCAGGGAAGCTGTCAAAGGCTCAGGCAGGGTTTGGGCCCAGTTATGTTTAGTAGCACTATCATGCAAAATAAAAACATCTGAAAAAATGTAAATTTGATTAAACTATGATGGTCAAAAATGTAGGCCTATACATTGTTTAAAACTCATGAATATTGTGACTCAATTAATATAAATAATATGATTAATATAAATTATTATTTTGTAAAATTATTTTTAAATTTACACACATTTCCTTATATGAAGGGGATCTCGTGCTATTCAATACTTTCATTCATGCAAGTTTGCTAAGAGATCACATAGATCAGGTGCACGAAACAGAAATGAAAAAAGAAAATAGAAGAACTGGTTAACTCATGTGAGTGTATGGCAAAGTTATTAAAGCATTATTGAATTTGGCAATAGAAGGAATTAAAGTTTGATTATGCATTAAAGTCATTTACATTTTGTGGGGTTTGTATACATGGGTATGTGTTTTCTTGGGGGCCATTTTAATGAAAAGGGGTTGTTGCATGATGCAAATAGATAAGCCAAATGCAAACAGGAAGTTTGCAAATGCACACTTGAATGCAGGTCAAGAGATGCATTCTTTCATTAAATGCTTTTCAGTGCATGCTGTGGCTCTCATCAGAGTGGAACAAAAAGAATATGAAGCTCATTTTCAATTTACAGAAAATTACTTTATTGCATCTCATGTTCTGTGTGGTGAGTTTGAGTGATTCTCATGCTCAGCACAGAGCACTTGGAGTAGTATCACAATTTCATAAGTAATATAGTGCCTGAAAAAAAAATCTTTTAATTTTTGAAAACAACATTTGAAATGAGTTCAGACAAAATTCTACCAGCTAATTTACAGTGCATCCGGAAAGTATTCACAGCGCTTCACTTTTCCCACATTTTGTTATGTTACAGCCTTATTCCAAAATGGATTAAATTCATTATTTTCCTCAAAATTCTATAAACAATACCCCATAATGACAACATGAAAGAAGTTTGTTTGAAATCTTTGCAAATTTATTAAAAATAAAAAACAAAAAAAAAAAGCACATGTACATAAGTATAAGTCTGGGCTCTTGCTGGGCCATTCAAGTACATTCATAGAGTTGTCCTGTAGCCACTCCTTTGTTATCTTGGCTGTGTGCTTAGGGTCACTGTCCCGATGGAAGATGAACTTTTGCCCCAGTCTGAGGTCCAGAGCGCTCTGGAGCAGGTTTTCATCAAGGATTTCTCTGTACATTGCTGCATTCATCTTTCCTTCGATCCTGACTAGTCTCCCAGTTCCTGCCGCTGAAAAACATCCCCACAGTATGATATATATATATACACACCTCTCACATTTTTGTAAATATTTGATTATATCTTTTAATCTGACAACACTGAAGAAATGACACTTTGCTACAATGTAAAGTAGTGAGTGTACAGCTTGTATAACAGTGTAAATTTGCTGTCCCCTCAAAGTAACTCAACACACAGCCATTAATGTCTAAACTACTGGCAACAAAAGTGAGTACACACCTAAGTGAAAATGTCCAAATTGGGTCCAAAGTGTCAATATTTTGTGTGGCCACCATTATTTTCCAGCACTGCCTTAACCCTCTTGGGGATGGAGTTCACCAGAGATTCACAGGTTGCCACTGGAGGTCATATAATGTGTTTGAAGCAAAGCTACTATCATCATCAGAGAAAAGAATAAACAGGCCCTCCACAGAAGTTATAAGAGAACGTTGAGCTTCAGTTTGAGTGGAAGAATGAACATAGGTCACCGATGGAATGATACGATAAGCGGGAGAATAAGGAAACCCTGTGGGTACAGGTGAAGGGCAGAGACATTCCAGCAAAACTGTAACATCAATGGCCAAATAAGCCACTTGATGGCGTATATATTCACCCAAGCCTGTGAGATTGAGCAGCCGAGAGAGAGAAAGTCCATCTGCAGGTGGGCATTGATCAGCTAGACAGAGATCAGAGAGAAAGAATGAAAATTAGATAAAACAGTAGTGGTAACACTTAAAATATATTCATATAAATACATGTACAAGCACATGCAAAGAATATAGGAAACAGGTATCAATACATGACATGGAAAAAGCATAAAGTTGAAAAACACACTCATACGATGTTTTGAGAGAAAAACACCCACACCCACACACTGACAAAAATGTTCAAGAGAAACACACACACATATACTCATAGAATGTCTAAGAAGCACCAAAAAACATATGAACAAACAGAATTAGAAAAGAAATATGTGTAACATTGAGCAATAATAAAAATATATCTCACCCATAATGAAGAAGTGATGAAAATATCCAAATTGTTCAGGACAATAGGCGATGAGATGCGCACAGCTCGATTACCGGAAGTGGGAATGGCAGTAAGGGTCTTGTAAAATGTTTAAAATACCCAGAAGAAAAACATGAAGATAATGGGATATCCAATGGCTGAAAATGTGTTTTAAGGTTATTTTAGAACGAGAAAAGTTTGTTCTAATGGTATTTTAAAATCCAAGAAGTAGTTTTTAAGGGGAATCAGAAAAAAAGACGTTAATAAAGCATATTGGGATTCCAAAAGAATGAGATAATTGGGCATAACCTAAAGATAAGACTGTATAAATAGGGCACTGATTCTGTGCTTAGATTTAGATCACTTTTGGGACGTCTCACAAGGGGATCTCATGTTGTTTTTTGAACAATAAACTGGATTTTTGCTTCTCTCATTTATCTTGTTCATGGCTTCATTTTGATCAGTAAATTGAGGAGTATTGTTTGAGTAACTAGAGGAAATTCAGCAACCTAGTCATTTTAGATATGACAGGTCCAGAAAGTTGATGATTCAACATCGAGATGTTGTTCTTGCCCATGTTAGGAGCTTGGGGCTTAGGTTGAACCTCAGGGAAAGTTGCTTCTCCAGTCGACAGCAACTTTTCTAGGGGTTATATGGGATTCGAATACAATGAGGGCATTTCTATCCTCTTCTAGCACTGAAATTCTTCTCCTCAGTTGAGATGTTACCATGTCTTAGAAAATACAGAGGTGGTCTTGTCAAACACCAGGGAGGATTATGTTCATGCCCCCTGTTCAGGGAGGCTAAACTAATTCTTCACTGCCAAGGGGGAAGTGCTGTCAGTGAATGCAATGAACATTCCGGGAAACCGGAATGTGGGGGCAGACATCCTGTCGAGGCAGGGACTGATTTACGGGGATTGGAGGCTTCATCTTCAAGTGGGTAAGTCCATATGGCGGAGGTTTGGCCGAGCGGAAGTGGACATGTTCGTCTCCGAGGAGACAACACGCTGCTTGCTATAGTTTGTCCTCAATCCTCCCACAGCAAAGAAAGAAAAAGAGTCAGGGCTGGATGCCATGGTAGACACAGGCTCTAGCGAGAGTTCGCCAGCTCGAACTGTGCTTGAATTGGCCAGCTCAAATATGGCTCTTGGAGATAATATCTCTGCTGGACGGCAATTCCTGGAAGATTCCCGTTTGCAGGGATCTATTGTCTCAAGCCAGAGGATTGATTTATCACCCTCACTGGAACTATGGAAACTGAGTCTGACCCCTGAGGGGCACCAGCTAAAGAGACCATGTTAAATGCTAGAGCACCATCCATGAGAAAATTGTATGCATTTAAGTGACAACTTTTTTTTTAAATCATGGTGTGAGGAACACCAGTGAGACCCAGTAACTGTGCAATAGCTGTGCCACGCCCCTACTGATGGAGCTTATGTGGGGCAACATCCTCCAACTTCAAGGTTTATGCATGATGCCAGACAGCTGAGGCCCATCTGCAGACCATGCATACCTTCTTGGGACCTTCTGTGGTCCAGGAAGCTCTGTCAGGTGCCCCATTTGAGTCCTTGGAGTCAGCTTCAGAGAAGCTTCAGACCCTAAAGGTAGCTCTTTTGGATGCCCCTGACATTTCTGTTTCCCCTTCTTGCCTTGACTTTGCCTCTGGATTAGCCAAGGCCTCCCTATATCCTAGGCGGGATTATTCATAAGCGCCTAGGTCTGCTGCCCAGCTGGTGATATTGCTTATGAGGTGCATGGTCTCACTACACCTCTGGGTATAGGGTCTCATTCCACTAGGGGGGTCGGTTCCTCATAGGCTTTATCTAAGGGGTACCCTTACAAGATGTGTGTGCCATGGCAGGGTGGTCTATGCTGCACACATTCATTCGGTATTGCTCATATATGGGTTTCTCATATATGTTACAGATCGTATATGGTTCTCTCTATTGTCTCAAGCCAGACAGTTGATCTATCACCCTCGGCCAGAACTATGGAAAATTTGACTCTGGCCCCTGAGGGGCACCATCTCATAGATGCTTGTCTCTCAACCGAGGTTGTAGAAACCATGTTAAAGGCTAGGAAGGTCAGTGAGACCCAGTAAACTGTAAACAATGGCTACAGCCCTGGAGTTCTTACAATGTTTCTCAACAAGGTTGGCTCCTTCTACAGTTAGGGTTGATGTGGCCTCTATTTTGGCAAGCCACGCACCTATTGATGGAGCCTCTGTGACAGGCCATACCCTAAATATGATGGAGTGGGTATACTTGTTCCCACAGTGTGATGCTCACAAAACGTTGAATTCCCTTTGAAAGGGAACATCTGGGTTATGCATGTAACCCTGTTCCCTGAGAAGGGAATGAAATGTTGCTTAGCTTTGTCATACTGGAGTATGCTTGTAAAATTGCGCCTGCGCTTCAGACAAAGACAAGCTGATGACATGGTTTACAGGCATGATTTTACACAGACTTCAGATACTGGTCATGCGCGAGGGCATTTCCTATAGCATGAAGCTCATGCAATGTCTCGTTCTCTGCTCAGGGAAAAGGGTTACATGCATAACCCAGACATTTCCATCCCATGTGTTCAAGTAAACAAAATCGTCAATGCTGAGGTAACTGGCGAAAATTTCATCTGAAAACTGGTGAAAATTTCACATGACCATGTCATGTGACTAGATGTTATTTTTACAATAACAAACTGTTGCTGACTTTAATGACTTTCTGTTACATTCTTTGTAATTTTATTTAATTAGCTAATATTTTCTAAGCAATATTCTCTCTGACGGCCATTTGACAATGGTACTGTAGCACCAACAGGGTTTACTTTTTGGGGAAAAAAAGACTATGTATTGAAATCTGTTGTGTCTTTTTGCTGTTATCTTTGGTTATATGTTTGTTTATAGAAGATGTATAGACATATGTTAAACATCCACAGATAAAACATTACCTCGCCATAGTGAGGCTTCAGGTCTGTTATTTTCTGTCAGAGAGTAAACAGATTGTGGATATTTATTGTCAAACTGCCTGTATTGTATTCACCCTATGTTTATCCTCAATGATGATATATGACTAGAAGATATAACCTTATTAAACCACATGTATATGTCAATTTGGAGATGCAAAAAAACAAACAAAAAACCAACCAAACAAACAAAACAAAAACATAGCATCACAGAAAAATAAAGTATTCTTCAGTGACACATTTTATGTTTTTAACTAATTTTTGACCAAATGCCACATAGAACTTTATAATACTGAGGTCACAATAACAATAAGAAACAAATTATGGATGAATACAATCTGAAGTATTAGAGTACAGCCAACACCGAAAAAATATCACATTGTCCAAATTCCCAAATTTCATACAGGTCCAATTGGACAGTAAACTGAAGTCAAGCCTGAATGTATTATTTAATAAACTTATTATCCCGATGGCTTCTTCAATATATAAATTCAAATTGATATGAAGATGGTAAAATGTTGTATAAATATGTAGCAATACCCATTAACTTTTTAAGTCTTTTAGTTGTGTACTGCAACAGTAAAACAATTATAAAACAATTATAATTCACAATTGGCTTGTTAAAAGCACAACAGAAAGAATTCAGTCGCTAACACTGTTCATCCATTCTCCTTTTACTCATTTATTTAAAAACTGTTCTGTTCCACCAGCCAACTAAATAGTCATGTACTTTATTACAGATATTGATGCATTATTATTATTATTTTTATATCCAGATCAGATCTACCACATATGTGATAATCTAACCTTTACAAGGACCATGTTACAGGAAAAGTAGCCTTTAATAAGTCTCACAAACTTTTGATCTCGAATTCCATAAATTAGAGGACTCAGGAGTCTAGGTAAAATGTTTGTAAGCAGATAGTTAAAGAAGGTGATCTTAGTACGATGAGTTGGAAAAAAAGGAATTAACAGCATATCCAACACAGGTGTTACATATGACATCATGCAGAGGAGTAACTGACAACCATGCAACAGGATTGTATTTCGGGCCTTCTTAGCTGAATTTTGATGATGGCTAGATGAGGCAACTTTGGCTATAAAAAGAACTTTAAAGTAAGTATAGATTAAAGTTATCCACACAACAGACATATAAATAGCCTGTGTAACAATGGTCTTTTGTGCATGATAAGCTGTGTTGTACACAATAATCGGTTGGCAGAATGTGAGAGAATTAAAAAAAGTATTGGGCTGCATTGCAGTGATAATGATGATGTCTATCATTGCAGGGATAGTTCCAGTTCCCCATAGCAAACATATTAACATATAGGTACTTTTCACAGTGCAGATCTGTTTATGATGCAGTGGTTTACAGATAGCAATGTAACGTTCTACTGCCATGCCAGCCAAATTCAAAGGAGTGTTCATATAAGTAGTTGATGCTATTGCTAATAGTGTACAACAAACAGAAACATTTATGTAAGGCCATGCATAAGTCAATACATACAAAGTCACTGATATGCAGATCATGAGGATGTCATTTATTACAAGGTTAATGTATAAAATGTATCTGGACTCACTATGAAATACAGAGTTGCAGAAGAAAGTGACCACTAACATTCCATTTATGAAAATAATGATTATAGCAAGAGAAACAATAACAATATTTTTTGCAAAAGCTTCCTGATAATTGTCTGGAATTCTAAGTTGGTCTGTTATGTTCATCACAACGTTCTTAAGAAGACAATATTCCTGAAAAACAGGGGTATAAAATATTTAAATATTAATTAGTAAATATTTTAATTAGTAAAATATTAATTAATTTGCTAAGTATTTCTAGGATAGAAGATGCAATAATCATTGTACCTTTTAGAAACAAGCTTGTATAACATTAGTAGTTCCACTCCATATCCTTTTTATTTCATTAGCCAGTGGGAAGCTGTCTGCTTGTTACAAGGACTGGTATCTTCAGCTCACTGTTTTATAATGCATCATCATCAGGGGAATATAGAGGTGTGCACATGTAAGAAAGTGCAGTCACCTTCGAAGATTGAACCATTCTTTGCGTACAGACTAA
This sequence comes from Ictalurus furcatus, assembly GCF_023375685.1. Lineage (NCBI taxonomy): Eukaryota > Metazoa > Chordata > Actinopteri > Siluriformes > Ictaluridae > Ictalurus > Ictalurus furcatus. The sequence goes on along the minus strand of NC_071265.1, from coordinate 13,355,157 downwards.
TAGTCTATTCTAGTTTTGGCTGACATGATTGCTGTTAGTGCCTGTTAACAGGACAAATTGCTTAGATGTAAACCAGTAGTTTATATTAAGAATGTAGTATGAAGTCACAGGATCTGATCATAAAGCCTATGGGACTGTACAAAGTATTTAAAAAGATGGTTTAACATATGTGTGACTAGCACAAGAGAAAAATACTCATGAAGAAGTATACCAGAAAATTACTCCAAAAATGTTGATGTTGTCAGAGTTATTGCTGCAAAATATTAGGTAATCAATTCTGTCTAGTCAAGTTCTTATCGTTTTAATGAATTATTATATCTTTCACATCTGACAAAGAAAACTGAAGGTATAGCCATTATATATAAATAAAAAATGTAGCTAATTACAGAATTAGAGCATTGAACAAGTGAGCAGATTTTATAGGTAGAATAGTGGCTGCAAGAATAGATGTACCACAGTCAACAATTATGGCCAGAACACTGCATGAAATAGCACGTCCACACTTTCTATGGCAGGTGACAGTTGGCAATGGGGATCGGCCATAAACTCAACAGAAAACAAACATTTGTGCCTTTTGCTCCATCAAGTTTATGCTTCTTGGTGTGTGTGTACTTGTGTGTATGTGTGTATGTCTCACAAGCTCTGCCAAGCAGACTTAGATTCTGTCTTTCTCGCGTGCATTACAGGAGGCAGTCAGTGCGTTTACATGGACAATAATAATCCACTATTAAACCGATTAAGACAATACTGTGATAAAGAAACTACCATGTAAACAGCAATTTTTAATTACCTTAATCTGATTAAGGTCATACTTGAAGTAAACACTAATCGAATTAAGACATGTGGAGTAATCCTGTTTTAGTCGCATTATCGACGTGTATTACAGACATGTAAACACCTTAATCACATTATTAACGTCGTGTGAGAGTTTTCAAAGCATTTTGTGACAGGACACAATCACACACGGCAGTGCTCAACATTTTACGGTGAACAAGAGAGTACGGCAATGTCCCAATCCGCATACTTGCCTACTATAGGCCTGTAGTGGGGAAAAATACATGTATCTCGGCTACTATATAAATGTAAGTACGCGGTTTGGGACGCAGCCCAAGGCTTCAAGCAGTTGTCTATTTGCATGTACAGCATGACAAGTAATTAACTGCACTTAAAGCGTTCGTAAAAAAATTAAATAAAAACACCCAAAACTGTATACAGTACCATAACGACGATGAACTGTATGTTGATACGTGAAATTCTGGAGGGACGTCGGACGGCGTGGCCCGGTGAAGTAATGACGTGTGCCGTTAATCTAATTATGTTCTATAACGTAAAACGGGTACATGAAAGGAGTATTCTAAAAGCGACTAGTAAACACCTTAATCACATTATTATCTTACTCAGAGTAAGGTCAATAATTAGATTACTGCTGTCCATGTAAACGTAGTCAGTGAAAGCACAAACAGACACAAAGTAGACTGGTGGTAATATGACACAGGTGAGAATCATCACACATTACCTGCCAGTTTGGCTCACCTCCTCTCCCTCCACAGCTGATGCTCAGCCACATCCTTGGCACCACATACCCCACTACCTAACTCAGGCCGGGGAGCCATCTGACCCGCAGCTGACTAGACTCCCGCTCCCACAGGAGCGGTATTCTGCCACCACCATCTGTGCCCCTGGTCCGTGGACCACCTCGAACTTGAATGGCTGAAGTGCCAGATACCGACGAGTGATCTGTACATTGGAGGAACGCCTGGAATGGGTGTGGTCAGAACACAGGGTTAAAGGGCAGTAGGTAGTTTTGGAGGGTGAGGACCACCCACTTGATGGCCAGACACTGGCCAGAAAGCCCACTCACACATCTCCATCCACTGTTACAAAACTTTGACAGTAGACAGCCAGCCACAGCAACTGCCTCAGCCCCTGGATGGTCTTGGGTCTCGGGCAGGCTGCAATCACTGCTGTCTTATCAATTTGGGGACGCACCTGCCCATGACCCAAGTGGAAGCCTAGATACCATACTTCCACCTGCCCAATTGCACACCTCACTTCCCCCAGGGGAATCCCCACCATTTCCCCCTGAAGTGGCACTGAAGTCGACAACCCCAGCACCACCTCCCCAGCCAATGCTGGGCACATTCCACCTTCTTCCTTGCTACTGGAGGTCCCACCCACAAACATTTCACTCACTAAAGCTTGAAACCCTGGCTAATTTGTACCCAGTAGGTAAGGAGTGGGGGAATTGAGGACATCAGGGAGGAAACCGGGTTTGGGGAAGCCAGATTTGGGGCCCCTGAACCCCCGTCAGCTGTACAGCTTTGTCCAGGGGCATGGGCTGGTGGCACTGGACCCACTCCGCCATTCCTGTCGAGAGTCAAGCAATGAACTGTTCCAGTACCACCAGCTTGCTGATCCGTTCTACATCCCACTCCTCTGTCATCAAACACTGGTGACAGGAGCCCTTCAGCTGATGTTGGGTTTAGTGAAGGATTGCGAGGGACTTGACGATCTTGGTTAGCTGTGATTCTTCTATGGCTGCGTTGGAGTCTATCTCAAAACCCTGTTTTGGCACCACTGTAGTACCACGGGGTGTGAGGGTGTGCTGAGCTCTGGGCTCATGTCTATTCAGACCACACTTTTCAGCACACTTTCAAAACTAAACAGAGAACAAACACTTGCGGCTTTCACTCCATCAGGTTCAAGTACACACTTCTTGGTGTGTGTGCATGTGTGTGTATGTCTCGCAAGCTCTGCCAAGTGGATTCACAATCTCTCTCTCTCTCTCTCTCTCTCTCTCTGTTGTGGATTATGGGAGGCACTGAAAGCACAGACACAAATAAGTGACAGACAACAGAGATGAGAATCATCACGTGTTACCTACCGGTTAGACCTTTCTGTCCACCGCTAATGCTCGACCACTCCCCTGCCACCACAGTATTTATCCAAATATAGATGTGGCCTTTAAGAATGCGTGTTTTTTCACGAGGTTTCACGTGATTTGTCATGTGTAGTCACGCAGTAACCTGCAGGCAGAGATCTAAGAATTTTAATTCATTTGTTGCGCTTCACACAATAACCACCATGTGGTGCATGGAACAACATACTGTAGCTGAACACAGTACAACAAAAAATGGCATATGTGGTCAAATGGTTCACATAAAAATATTACGCTTCTCATCAAATCTTATGATAAACCTAATTTAAACAAGTTTCTAATTACAAGAAGTATTTAAGTATACAATAACTATAGAATTTAAATTAACAGGGTTACAGCATGTGTACTAGGATAGTCCAGCAGTAACATGCAAGTTTAGTACGTCAGTGACTATGGTTTGAGCCCCAGCTCTGTTTATTGTTTTTTTAATGAGCTGGATTTTTTCACTGTAGAATGTACCTTGAGGTAGCATTGATTGAATTCCATCTTCTCCTTTCTTGCCAACGGAAACTTTTTTTCTTTTCTTAGATTCGTTTTCTTTTCTTTTCGTAATTTTATTATTTAAAAATAACTGGTTTAAAGTGAGCACAGAATTCCACACACTGAAAAAGGCCCAGTGAATTTAGTTTTATTAAAAACTGTTTTAAAGTGAACACAGAAGTTCACACACTGAAAAAAGCCCAGTGAATTTAGTTTTATTATTTAAAAAAAATGCTTTCAAGTGAACACAGAAGTCCACACACTGATAAAAATAGCCCAATGAATTTAGTTTTATTATTTTAACAAATTGTTTAAAGTGAACACAGAAGTCCACACACCGAAAAAAGCACCGTGAATTTACTTAATTCAAATTCATATCTAGGTTCCATGTGATTGAATTGAGTTACATTAACATAATTTGTTTTCATACATCAAACATAATTTGATCATATATTTTATGTTCATTGCAAAATATTAAGGTATATAACATTTAAGTAGTTAGAGTGTAGGAACACCAACTTGATTATGTCATTCTCAGTGCTTCATGGGAGTGAGCATTTGGTGCACCACTATTTTATTTTATTAAAATTGTAGGGTTTTTATTACACACATTTCTGCATTGTTCAAAAGAACACAAGTATATTTAATAAAGATAAAGTTAAATCAAGTTTTTAAATACACTACCAGTCAAATGTTTTTAAATATTTGCTTATTCAAAATATTTTTTTTCACATTTTAGAATAATATTACTGTCAGCAAAGCTACTGTATGAAATAACACAAATGGGCAAAGTCTGTGTTCTTAATCTTTAATGTAGGAATGAACTACAATCCCAAATTATTGTTAAGTCACGTTTGGGGTTTTTTTTTTTTCAGCAAATCTATACAGGATACATAATGTACAAGGTAAAGTTATTGGAAGTTTGGAAATCTGCTACATGCCACTGTGTCTACCGTGACACGCGACCACAGCTGGACGAACTTTAAACAGTCTGTTTTTGATTGCATGCTGTTTCTGTCAGTTCCTTGTATGTCCTATCCGGCATCATGTGTAAATGATTTGATCCCAGCGAATATTAAAAGAGAACACATCTTGTCCCAACAACAAGTTTTATTTCCCATAATTTGTTGTTTAGACATTGATCCCACTCTGATCGCTATTTGTTTTTGATATATGCATTCAGAGTTGGTTTCAGATCTGTGGAAGGTATAGGGCATTTTACTGGTTCAGTAGCTAGTGCATCTCTGGCAGCAGTCTACTTGCTCATTACCGGAGACTCCTGAGTGTCCAAGGTACCCAGCAAAAAATAATATTAAAACTCTTTGCTTCAGGAGACAGTTTGATTAAAAGCTTCACGGTTGTTGTGTGATCAGTTTTAGTAGCTTCCAAGGCTTCAAGACATGCTTTTCAATGCAATAAATTTTATTTGTATAGCACTTTTTACAGTGGTCATTGTCTCAAAGCAGCTTTCCAGAAATATATAAACACGGGATACAGATTTGAAATCGGTGAATTTATCCCAATTGAGCAAGCCGGTGGTGACAGTGGCAAGGAAAAACTCTATAGGATGTTAAGAGGAAGAAACCTTGAGAGGAACCAGACTCAGAAGAGAACTCATCCTCATCTGGGTAACAATGGATAGTGTAAAAGTAAAGGAAAGTTCATTATGGTTTTATATGAAGTCTGTTTGTTGAACGAGTCCACTGTTCAAAGGAGACCTGAGCACAAAACTGCATGTTGTAATTGCAGTCCTGGGGCCTTAGAAGCAACCATAGTCCCAGCAACCACAGTGAGAATGTCCATCTGGAATTGGAGTTGATGAGAGCTCCATCCAGAGGTAGGGCATCCGAACAGATCAGGCAGTTCCGAAGAGCAGAAAGGATCAGGATCACTAGCATCACCATAAAATCATGTGTGGCTTGGCAGAAGACCCTTTTGTGGAGCAGTCTCAATAAACTTCAGTGCCAGTAGTGGAGCGTTTGCCTCTGCAGTGAAAACTGAACTTTGGTCAGGGATGCATTTACCCTGACACAGTTGGTTTGTTGCAAAAGGTGCTGCCAATTTATTTCCAGATTTAGATCCATCTGTGTATATTAGGATATGTTGTGGGTATACTGCTCTTATATCCAGGAACTGTTGATGGAAATCATTTGGAAGTATTTTGGATTTTTGGTCCCTAGTTAAATCCAGATGGATTATAGGCTTTTTGATATCTCATGGAGGAATTTTGCAGAAGTGTGTCTGTTCCAAGCTGTATAAATCCATTTTCAAGTTCTCCAGATGGGTTTTTATATGTAGGCTAAATGGACGAATGAAACTTTTTTTTTTCTTCATATATTGTTAAATGCTGGTGTGGGAAAACTGCAGAATAGGATGGGTTTTAACATTATTTTTTATTTTTTTATTTTTTTTATTTCATTTATTTATTTATTAATTTTATTTTATTTTTTTTTAGAAAAGGAATGCAGTTTGTTTAATTTGGCAATCCAGGGAGTAAAATGCATATGCTCACTTACTGTAGCTTGAGTAGCTTTGGATTCACATGCAAATGTACTGGGAGATTAATAAGATATTATCATCTTTAAGTAATCTTATCATCTTTTGGCTCATCAAATTGAAAGGGAAGAGCAGAAGCATAAAACATGGAGAGTCATATAAATTCTATCCAGATCAAGTTATTTGTATGTATTTGCAGTGTATGACATTGCAATGGAGGCAAAATTATTTTACTCAAAGAGAAGTGCTGCTGAGAGGTGATAATAGTTGGGGAGAAGGGGAGATCCACACGTCAGTAAGTAACTGGCAAAAAAGTTGCAGGATTCATGCTCTTCAAAAACACAACGAATTTCATTGTTGCTGAACCCAAACTTACAGAAACTCTACGCAGCCATGCATTATTTTTTTTCTTTGCCTATCCTTCCAGCAGCGAGTGTCAAATCTCTCTGCCTGTTATGTTCAGAGACCGTGGCTCTAATAAAAAGTGCCAACGTGAAGCACCACTACGAGATAAAGTACATATCTTTTGAGCAAACATACCCACAGCAGTCTGAGGTGAGGGCATGCAACATATACAAACTCAAAGCCCAGTATGATTGGTCCACCAGAGTCCTCTCCCATGCATTCACTGCCCAACAGGCACTTTTGTTATTTTTTTGTGAAGATGCAGTCTTGTTTTGCTTGAAATGAAAATATTTGTGATAGGCTTATGTTTATTTATGGTTAGGCTGCATATTTATTTTACCTCATGTTTAATGTGTCTGCACTGAAAATGTGCAATAAATATTGTTGAAATGTTTTTGAAATGTAGTACTTTGTTTATTAGCTATACATATACAAACATATGCCCCTAAATCATAGCGCACATTAGACAATTTAGTGGTTTGGACCTTTGGGAGGTGAAAATGTTAGTCACTGGACCTCGTTGAATTCTAATTGTGCACCCCTTGTATAGAGAGATGGTCATCTCTCTGAACTGTACCAGTTCCCCTTCCAGCACTGTCAGTAACATGATTGGGTATAAAAAGAGTATCTTAGAGAGAAAGTATCTTAGAGTCTCTCAGAAATAAAGATGGGCAGAGATTTACCAATCTTTTATTTTTTTAGATGTTTTGCTGCCATCAAATTCAAATTTAGCTTATTTTTCCCTTAAAATTGTACATTAACTCAGTTTAAACATTTGATATGTTTTCTACATTATACTGTGTATAAAATATGGGTTTATGAGATCACTGCATTCTGTTTTTATTTACATTTTAAAATATTTTATATGATGATGTTGACAGTTCTAATTTTTATTTTTATTTTTAGCTGGAATCACCAACAAATGCCTTTTCTTTCAGCAGGGGGAAAGTTTGAAATTAAGGCCCTGTGCCATGCATGAGGTTTATTCATGTTTGTGTATGCCACCTAATGTAGCGAAGTAAAATTTTTGTGATTAAAGATGAACATGCGTAAGAGTATAAGTATGGCCAGTTAACTATTAAAAGTTTTTTTTTTTTCAAAAAGTTACTGAAGTAAATATAAGACGTTACTACCCACCTCTGAATATCTGTGATAATCAGGATGTGTAAGTGACCTTGTGAATATGCTCTTTCTGCAACAACATATTTGATAAATGTTGCCACATGTTTAAATTAATACATAAAATGTTTCAATATATGGTTTCATTTTGATCAATTTACACTATAGTATTAAAATTATCATGGATAAACAGTGTGGTAGAATAATGCAATGGTTATCTGGCTATTGCAGAATGTTAGCAACCGGGGTTCAATTCTCTGCTCAAATGAAGTTTAATTTTATTCAGGGCATTAAAATATATGATCAAATCATGTTTGATGTATGGAAACAAATTATGTTAATGTAACTCAATTCAATCACGTGGAACCGATGTATGAATTTGAATTAAATAAATTCAATGAGCTTTTTTTTCAGAATGTGGACATCTGTGTTCACTTTAAACCAATTTTTAAATAGTAAAACCTTTAATCTAAGAAAGAACAAAAGTTTCCATTGGCAAGAAAGGAGAAGATTAATTAATTAATTAATTCAACATTACATTGAGGAACTTACTACAGTGGAAAAAAAAAACCCCTTCTCATTTAAAAAACACTAAACTGAACTGGGGCTCAAACCCCGGTCGCTGGCATACATGTTACCACTGCACTATCCTACCACACATACTGTAGCCACGTTAATTTAAATACTATAGTTACATAACTTATTTAAATTAGGTTTATCATAACTTCTGATGAGAAATGTAATATTTTTTCTTAAATCTAACCGACCACACATTCCATTTTTTTCAGGCTCGACAAAGTTTAATGTGCTCTGCTGCTTGTTGCAAAACGGTTCTGAGAGAGGTTTCCAGGTCCGCGGGCCAAGCACAAGCAGATCATGGGCTTGAGTAAAAGAAACAGCACCGTTTGGTTGGTAAAAGAATATATGTGTATACAGTATATGTCCAGGTAGAACTACTGTCTACTAGCAAGCTATGTTTATTTAAATTAAACATGACTGCCCCCTACTGGTCTTTCCTTTGCCCTTAGAATGTGCGTGATACCGCGTGATACCGCATGAAATCGTAGGTTTCCATTTCCTTTGACACGCATTTTTAATGGTCACATCTGTAGTGGGTATACAACATACATACATACAAAGTTTGTGATCCCATCAGAATTTTCTACATTTCTGCATTAATATGACCTAAAACATCATCAGTTCAGGGACATATGTCCAGTAGAATGACAGATGTCCTTTAGAATTCACTGGTATACTTCATAATTCATTGTTCCATCAATGATGGCAAAAGATCCTGGCCCAGATTCATCAAAACAGGCCCAAACCATGATACTACCACCACCATGTTTCACAGATGGGATAAGATTCTTATGTTGGAATGCAGTGTTGTCCTTGCTCCCGACATACATACTGCTTCTCATTTGAACCAAAAAGTTATATTTTGGTCTCATCCACCTACAAAACATTTTTCCATTAGCCTTCTTGCTTGTCCATGTGATCTTTAGCAAACTGTAGATAGGCACCAATGTTCTTTTTGGAGAGCAATAGTTTTCTCCTTGCAATCCTGCCATTTTGTTCAGTGTTCTCCTGATGGTGGACTCATGAACATTAACATCAGCCAATGTGAGCGAGGCTTAGTTTCTCAGAAATCTCCTTTGCTCATGCCATGATACACTTCCACAGACATGTGTTGTGAAGAATAGACTTTAATAGATCCATGTTCTTTAAATAAAACTGGGTGCTCACTCACACCTGATTGTTATCCCATTGATTGAAAACACCTGACTCTTAGAGGTTCACATACTTTGCCATTCACAGATATACAATATTGGATCATTTTCCTCAATAAAGAAATGACCATGTATAATATTTTTGTCTCATTTGTTTAACTGAGTTCTCCTTGTCTACTTTTAGGACTTTTGTGAAAATCTGATTATGTTTTGGGTCATATTTAAGCAGATATATAAAACTGACCTCTCAGGGCAGGGACAGGCAGAACACAGACTCTTAGCAAGCAGAGGTAGTGAAAAAAGAGTTAGTGTTTATTTAAAGTATATGTGCAAAGGTGGAGGTGAAGGGGGTTTGAGTATGTGCATGTGGCTCGCAGTGTTCCTGGAGTGGGGCACGGTGAACAGCCTGGAGCTGGTGTGAGGCGGGACCCAGGAGGCCTAGTGGAGGTCATGGGAGCCGGCAAGTTTCTCCTTCATGATCGGCATCATTGTCTGCATCTAGATAGACAGCGTGAGAGAGACTAATTACTGGCCATATTTTTGGAGAATAAACTCACCATGCCACATATGCTGCACCCTTTTTATCTGCTGATTTTCTGCCAGTGAGGAGAAGCTGCCACAATCATCTGCTGCCAGCCATGTGTGTTTCTGCTGCCCAAAACAAACAGGGTGCTGAAATGGTGCTGTCTGTTCAGCACTCCAATGGCAGTTGTTTGTGTTGTGTGTGCAGGCTGCAGGCCCACCATCCCAGTACCCCCCCCCCTCAGCTCCAAGCCTACAGCTAGTGCGAGTTGGGCCCAGAGGGAGTACCTTCTTGAGAGGCTGTATACGTTTCCATGTTGAGCTCCCACTCGGTGCTGGACCTGGAACGAGAAGTCATGCAGTGAGAGGAATCAGCAGGTCACCCTGGCATTGGTGTCATTGGCCTGGACCATCTACTGCAGGGGTGCATGGTAGGTGACCAGGGTGAAGTGCCGACCTGCCAGGTAGTATCGTAGCTCCTCTATGGCCCACTTTATTGCAAGAGCTTCTCGTTCCACTGCGGTGTATTTCTGTTCAGCGGGAGTTAGCTTCCTGCTGATGTACAGGACCAAGCACTCCTCTTCATTGAAGGTTTGGTATAGAACGGCCCCCAGTCCTGTTTAGGAGGTGTCCGTGTGCACAGTGAATGGCAGGGAGAAGTCTGGGTTCTGGATCACTGGCGAACTGGTAAGGGCTTGCTTGAGGGCCTGGAAGACATGCTCTGCTTGTTCGGTCCCCCACATCCAGTCCGATTGGCCTTTTTTGGTAAGGTCTGAGAGGGGGGAAGCTAGAGAGGAGAAGTTAGCCCCAAAAAGACACATACCTGTTTTTATGATGTGGGATGTACCCTCTCACTGCCTCCAGCTTTTTTTTCCTGTGGTTTCAGCAGCCCCCAGCCAATGCCGTACCCCAGGTACTGTGCATCAGCCCCAAATGGCATTTCTTTGGGTTGGCCATCAGCCTGGCCTTCCAGAAGCTTCTGAGGACTTCCCTGGGGTGATAGAGGTGGGCAGCCCAGGTGGAGGAGTGGATGATGACCTTGTCCATGTAGGAGGCCACAAACTAGTGGTGTGGCCTTAGGACAATGTCCATTAGGCACTGGAAGGTCATGGGCACTCCATGGAGGCCAAAGGGTGCTAGTGACCGCTAGTGGTGCTGAAGGTGGTTTTAGCCTTTGCTTCTGGTGCCAGGGTGACTTGCAAGTAACCTTTCATCAGGTCCTGGGTGGACATGAACTGGGCTCTCCCCAGACACTCCATCAGTTTGTCAACTTGGGAAAGGGGACAGCTGTTGAATTCTGAGACCTGGTTGAGCTTCTGGAAGTCATTGCAAAGGTGGGTTCTGCAGTTGGTCTTTAGGACCACCATGATGGGGCGAGACCAGTGACTGGTGGATTCTTCAATAATTCCATCCTGTAACATCCGGTTGACCTCCTCCTGAATAGCTTGACAGTGAGTCTCTGGGACATGGTAGGGCTGCTGTCTGACCACCAACCCCAGTGGTGTTTTGATTTCATGCTGCAGCAGTTGGATCAGACCTGGGGTTGACGAGAAGACGTCGGCGAACTGGTCCACCAGCTCCATCAGCTCTTGGCGCTGTGTGGGGTTAAGCTCTTCCCCATGATGGACCAAGGTACACTGGTCAGTCTCTGAGGGGACAATAGAAAAGGCTGAAAGTGCTGAGGCAGGCTGGACCTATTTTTTAGCAGATTAATATGATATAATTTGGTGTCTGCAAGTTTACTGGGTTGTTGCAGGCAGTAGTTCACTGGGCCCACCCTCTCGAGGACTGTGTAGGGGTCCTGCCAGTGGGCCAGGAACTTACAGGCGGCATTTGGGAGCAGCAGGAGAACATGGTTGCCTGGCTGGAACTCTCAGGGCTGAGCTGGTGTGTGTGTAGGCCCACTGCTGCTCTCGCTGGACTGTCTCCATGTGCTCTTGAATGATGGGGGAGACCCAGTTGATCCACTCCTGCATGTCTTATATATAGTCGACCCGAGACTAGAACTGAGAGGGTTGTTCTTCCCAGGCTTCTCGGGCCATATTCAACAGTCCTCGAGGTCACCACCTGAAGAGAAGTTCAAAGGGGGTGAACCCAGTGGATGCTTGTGGATCTCTTGGATGGCAAAAAGCACATAGGGAAGAAGGAGGTCCCAGTTTTGGCCATCTTCATCTTCCACTCAGTGGACCATCCGTTAGAGTGTTTGGTTAAAGTGCTCCACCAGGCCATCAGTTTGGGGGTGGTAGACAGAGGTCTTTCACCTGCATTATCTGACACAGATCACCCATTAGTTTAGAGACAAAAGGTATACCTCGGTTGGTTAAGATGTCTTTGGGGATCCCCACACAGTTTAACAGGAGCACCAGAGTGTCCCTGTCTCCCTGGGACATGTAGGTCGGCTGGACCCGGTTTGAAATGGCTGGCTTTCTGCTTCTGGCATCAGTGGTGGTTACTGTTGAGGGCTGGTTGCGAGGGAAAACCTGGCCAGTCCTGTCTGAGCAGTAGTGGCACTGGGAGCTCAGGGATCAGCCCGACAAGGACCAGTTGCCAGTCGGCAAGGAGACCGTGACCTCCGTGGTAGGGAGATGTCTCTATGGACACAAGACACTGCAGCTGGACGAGGGCAGCCAGGAGGACCAGGTTTACTGTGCTTCCGGACTCAAGGAGGGCTGTGACCCCTATTCCATTCACTCTCACAGCCATGGTCAGGGCATCTGGAGGTGACACAGCATGGAAGGCACAGCCCACTAACCAGGGCTTAACAACCTATTGCGGGGAGGCCGGATCCAGCTTAGTGGGCATGGGCTCATCCCAGGGTGTCCCATAGGCGAGGCGGCTTTCCTGTGGTCTCCTTTCCCAATGCAGGATGTGCTCCAACCACCATGGGGCTTGACCCCTGCAGAGCACCGGTGGAGGGTCCCTCCATTCACCCCTGGTGATGTTCAGCGTGACCAGGTCACATTCGAGGGCTTCCATCATCTCTCCTGGGCCCCTGGCTTTCCTCATACCCACTGCCTTCTGCTCTTTGGGCGGCAGAGCTCACATGAAGTGATCCATCATGACTTTCTCCAATACTTTGCTGCTGTTGTGTCATTCAGGTGGGAGCCACCTTCTGGTTATGTGGAGCAGAGAGACCATTTGAGTCCATGGGGTGGCTCCGGACCAGTAAGACCAGCTGTGGAACTCTACCACAGAATTGATTGGGGATAGGCCACAGCAGCTCAGGATCTCCATCTTCAGCACTGGGTAGAGGGCAGCTTGGTCGGGTGGAAGGGCATAGTAGGCCCGCTGGGCCTCCCCCAACAAGAGAGGGGTGCGGATGTCAGCCCAATGCTCTTCTTCCCACTGCTCATGACGGGCAATTCACTCGGAGGTTAAGAGGAAAGTCTCTATGTCATCCTCGCTGATGAGTTTCATGAGGATGCCTGGGACAGGGGCCTGGGAGAGGGATGGAGGCAGCAGAGCAGGGCTTCTTCTTCAACTCCAGCAGCTCCTGGGTCACAGTCTGGAGGCTTTGGGCCAGCTCCTGGGTCACCGCCTGCTGCTGGATGTTTGTTTCCAAAAGGTGCTGCAGCATGGGATCCATTGTGAGCTAGGAGCATGTTCTCTCTCTCTTTTTGTTGGTGAGGGGGAGTTGGGGTGTATGTGCTCTTATGCCCACATTCTCCACCAGTGTGGCGTCTCAGGGCTGGGACAGAAAGAACACAGCCACTTGGCAGGCAGAGGTGGTGAAAAAAGAGTTAGTGTTTATTTAAAGTCTATGTGCAAAGGTGGAGGCGAAGGAGTGTTGAGTATGTGCATGTAGGTCGCAGTCTTCCTGGAGTGGGGCATGGCGAATGGGCTGGAGCTGGCATGACGTGGAACCCAGGAGATCTGGTGGAGGTTGTGGAAGCCCGCAAGAGGTGCAGCACAGTTTCTCCTTTGTGATCATCTTTGTCATTATTATTATCTGTGTGTAGAAAGAGAGAGCAAGAGAATTACAGACTGTATTTTTTGAGAATAAACTCACCACGCCATGTCTGCTGTGGCCTTTTCTATCTGTTGCTCTTCTGCCAGATGGTGAGGAGCATGTGTTTCTGCTGCCCTGCCATGCAGCCATGTGCGCTCTTGCTGTCCAAAACAAATGGGATGCTGAAATGGTGCTGTCCGTTCAGCACCCCACCGGCAGTTGCGCGAATAGCACAATATGTGTTATGTGTGTGGGCTGCAGGCCTGCTGTCACAAAAGGGTTCACAAACTCTTAAGCACTACTCTGTGTTTCATGGGAAAAAGAGATCTGCTCATCTTTATGTGCTAATGAAGCTTGTAAAATTTTGTTAAGGCTGTGGTGAAATGCAGTTTAGTGCTCAAAATATCGATTTAATATTATCCATCCATCCATCTTCTATACCGCTTTATCCTTTTCAGGGTCACGGGGAAACCTGGAGCCCTTCCCAGGGAGCATCGGGCACAAGGCAGGGTACACCCTGGACAGGGTGCCTATCCATCGCAGGGCACAATCACACACACACATTCACACAATCATTCATACACACACTATACGGACACTTTGGACGTCAATCAGCCTACCATGCATGTCTTTCGACTGGGGGAGGAAACCGGAGTACTTGGAGGAAACCCCCGCAGCACGGGGAGAACATGCAAACTCCACACACACAGGGCCATGGTGGGCAATTTAATATTATATAAAATATAATTTAATATAATATTATAATAAATTTATATTAATATAAAAGTATCTATTTTCATATTTAAATATAAACAGAAGTTGGGTGTGGTCTACACTGTTTTGTTACCACTGTACCCTGGAAGCAAAACAACAAAATAAAACACAATACTTTAGGATGTGTTCAATCCACATAATGTATTTGTATTTGGTTACATCCCAAGTATACATCCATTCTTTTGTGCTAATGTGTGGAAACACTTCTGACAACAATAAACTGTCCCCAGAAACCTTCCTAGAAAACAGGTGGTCAACATGGTGACCTCATCTCCAGAGCTCCAGCCTGAGATCTATTAGGTGGTCTCCCCTGCAGAGCTCCAACCCGAGACCCACGAGGTGGTCTCACCTGCTGGACTCCCGTCAGAGGTCAACGAGGCAACCTCCTCTCCAGAGCCCCAGTCAAAGGTCAACGAGGCAACCTCCTCCCCAGTGCTCCGGCATGAGGTCAACAAGGTGACCTCCCATATCAGACCTACTGTCTGAGGTCGACTAGAGGGCCTCCCAAGCCATCTTCCTGTCCGAGGTTGAAGAGATGGCCTCTCAAGCCATGTTCCTGTCTGAGCGCGACAAGATGGCCTCTCAAGCCATGTTCCTATCTGAGGTCGATGTCATGAACAACAACATTATGCTTGCACCTGAGTCTGCTGACATGGCCGTCCAAGCTCTGCTGACACTTAGGTATGCTGACACGGCCAACCAAGTTCTGCTCACGCTTGAGTCTGCTGACACGACCAACAACATTATGCTCATGCCTGAGACTGATGACACGGCTGACCAAGTTCTGCTCATGCCAGAGCCTGCTGACATGGCTAACCAAGTTCTGCCAACCTGTTCCGTTGAGGATGTCGCTCTGCCATTCTGTTCCACTGAGGACATCGCTCTGCCTTCGTGTTCAACTGAGGACATCGCTCTGCCTTCCTCTTCTGCTGAGGATGTTGCTCTGCCTTCCTGTTCTGCTGAGGATGTCGTTCTGCCTTCCTGTTCCACTGAGGACATCTGTTACGGCCCAGTCTAGGTTGGGCCACACAGAGTAACCAGCTGGGATTCAGTTGATTGATCTTTAAATAATGGAATAACAAAGCAAACAAGGTTGTGTGAAAAAGGTTGTGGTATATTGTAGCAGACAATATATACATATAATTGTACAAATTAACCAACCAGGCGTATCTTCAGGATGGGCCAAGGCCAAAATAATAAACAAAAGAATTCTATTGTTTAGGTAGCTAGCTTACCTAAAAGGAAAAAAAAAGAAAAATACAAGGATTCTTCCTTAACTACCTAAGCAAAGAAACAGAGACAAAAGGAACCCTCTCCCAAAAGAAATGGCAGCCACACCCCTACTGCTAGTGAACCAAGTGAACATACATATATACACAAGTGAAGAGAATACTCAATAACAATATAGGGATAACCAAACTCAAAGTCGAAAATCAGGCAAAAGTCAAAACCAGAACAGCAGTCAAAATGCAGAATTTAGCCACAAGGGCAAGCACACAAATCAAGAAATCTCCGAACAACAAATCACACCAACACCTCCAACATCCCACACATTCTCACTCCGTCTTCCTCTTTAAGAATGGCTGCCAATCAGTGAGGTCATCCTGGAGGCCGAAGCAAGGCAGGCTAGGGCAGGCTGGAAAGTCTGGGAGGGAGTTCGGACCTGCACGCACAAAAAAACTTCCCTTCCCAAGGTAGCGGGTTGTAACACTCTGCCTTCCTGTTATGCTGAAGAAGTCGCTCTGCCTTCCTGTTCTGCTGAGGGCTATGCTCTGCCTTCCTGTTCCACCAAAGCTGACAAACCAACTTCCCATGCCTGGGTGCTGCCTAGGGACCCCGGTGAACCTGCCCCAGCCTCATGCCTGCTCCTCAGCTCCTTGAGGAGCCTACTATCTGTGGGACAATGCCTGCCTTAGGACATTTTGCCCAAAGGACCAGGATTGCCAGGGTAGGGAGTGTTTTTTTGGCAGCCCAAGAGTAGCGGGGGGATCTGTCACGATTTCCCCTCATGCTAGCATGGGAGCACGCAGTGCACGCATCTGGGTTTTACAATGACATTGACTTTGTTTACGTTTTGCACGTGTGTTTGTTATGGTGTACAGTGGGGGAAATAAGTATTGAACGCATGAACATTTTTTCAGTAAATATATTTCCAATGAGACTATTCACATGAAATTTTCACCAGACATCAGTATTAACTTAAGAAATCTGCAAATATAAAGAATTCAAAACATTACAGTCCATAAATAAAGTTATGTTTAATAAAGTGAAATGACATGAGAAAAAAGTATTGAACACACTAAGAAAAAGCAGTTCTCCAAAGCAAGGTAAGGCAAGGCACCAGCTGAAATCCATAAGTAATGATATCTCCTATCTGTGCAAATTGATATCAGCTGGGTTATTAAATTGATGGTCTATAAAAAGGCTTTTCATTACCAAGGTGTCACACAAGAAACATCTTATGATGGGTAAAAGCAAAGCGCTCTCCCAAACCTTTCGCAACCTTATTGTTCCAAAACATATTGATGGAATCGGATGTAGACATTTTTCAAAACTTCTGAATCCTCCATTAAGCACCATTGGGACCATTATCCGCAAGTGGAAGTAACATCATGCCGTCATCAACCGGACACGCACAGGCACTCCTCGCAAGATTTCTGACCAGGGAGTCAGAAGAAGAGTCAGAAGAGTAGCCCAAGAGAAAAGGACCACTTGGAAACAGCTCCAGAAACACTTGGAGGCAGCAGGTGCCATTGTCACAGAGAAAACCATAGGCAATGCACTCCATTGCTCATGCTCACCCTGCAAGACTCCATTACTAACGAAAAAGGCATGTCGAAGCTTGTTTAAAGTTTGCTAAAACTCATTTGGACAAGCCTATGAAATACTGGGAGAGTGTAGTCTGATCAAATGAGAACAAAATTGAACTTTTTCGCTGTCATACTACACACTGTGTTTGGAGAAGAAATGACACTGCCCATCACCCTAAAAACACTATACCAACAGTGAAGTTTGGAGGTGGAAGCATGTTGTGGGGCTGTTTTTCATTGGATAGTACTGGCAGAATTCATATAATTGAAGGAATGGTGAATGGAGCCCTTTACCGGGAGATTCTTGAGAGGAATCTGCTGCCATTCACCAGGATGATGAAGGTAAGACGTGGGTGGACCTTGCAGCTGAATAACAATCCAAAGCATACTGCAAAGGAAACTCTCAATTGGTTTAAAAGAAAAAAAAGAATCATGGTGTTAGAATGGCCCAGTCAATCACCTGACTTGAATCCAATTGTATTTGTATTTGTATTTTCTCATTTGTAAGTCGCTTTGGATAAAAGCGTCTGCTAAATGAATAAATGTAAATGTAAATTGAACAAGATTTAAAGACAATATGTTTAGAAGAATGGGCCACCTGAATACTGCGGCCAATTAATTTCTTCATACAGGAAGCATCTTGAAGCTGTCATTACAAACAAAGGCTTCTCCATTAAGTATTAACTAAATTTCAGTTAGCATGTTCAATACTTTTTTCCTGTGTCATTCCACTTTATTACACATAACTTTAATCATGGACTTTAATGTTGTGAATTCTTTATATTTCCGGATTACTTGAGTTAATACTGATATCTGGTGAAAATTTTATGTGAATAGCCTCATTGGAAATATATTTACTGAAAAAATGTTGACGCGTTCAATAATTATTTCCCCCACTGTATGTCCTGTCACCACCCTTGTATGTTATTGGATGTATCCCTCACATGTTATCATTAGTCTCAGCTGTTTTGTGTTCACCCTTCTTACATCTGTTATTTAAACCCCTCGTGTGTCCATGTTCAGGGCGAAGTATTGTTTGCGTATCTGTATAGTACCAAGCCTTTGATCCTCCTTCTTTTGTTTCATGGTTTTGATCCTGTTCTCATCCCTGTTTCACGATTCCTGCCTTAGCCTGGTTTATCCTGGTTGCTGATTGCCTGACCCATTGCCTGTTTTGGACCACGCTTTTGATTCACGTTTTAGATTTGTCTGCTTCCGTCTCTTCAATAAAGCTCTTAACTGCACTTGCATCCATCCTAACCTCCCTTACGTGACACTATATGAATGCCTGGCCGTTATTCTGTGCTTTCCCTCCACTACATTTGACCAGATAGTTGCTTATATTACTTATAGAAATTAGAATATCATAATATTAGAATATTAGATACAATCAGGGACATGTGTGTCAAAACAAATCATTCTAACATATACAAATTTGTCTATGACAGGGCCTGTCAAGTGTGAAATGTGTATAACATTGTATTTTATTCAAGCATAAAAACATGCTGAGATGGCATGATATGTGTTTAACATGTCTTCCAAATGTTCAGATTCAAGAATTCTATCTTTTTTCCCCCAAGATTTTTGGAAGTGGAATTATTGGTAGAATGTCCCAAATAAGAATAGATGAAGTAATGTTTCCTATTAAGATTGCCTTCAGTTTTTAAGTATTACCATACCTTACCATTACTCAGTGTTATACTGCACTAGTTTCAGTAACAGGAAAACAGTGACAATGCTCTTATTAGGATGAAGCATTTTACACATTCTCATTTTAGCCTTTTTTGCACAGCTTTTTTAAATGAGCTCTCTGCTTTTTCATCACATCCAAGGTCTGAACTGTTTTTTTTTCACTGCTTGTATTTAATTGTAGTTAAATATTCAAATTGGGTGATAATCAAAATGGTGTACCACACATGGCTAAGAATGGTTGCTTTGTACTTTTTTTTCTATTTTTCTAAGGACCTACATGGAAGAGAGGAGATGATGGAAAGTAGGCAAGCAGGTTGTGTTTTCAAAACCATAAAACGTCTGTAGATAAGAGATATTCTTTAATTAAAATAGAATAATAATAATAATGACATAGTCTTACTATATCCTTACTTCCCCAGTTCTCCTTAACCACTTCATATTTGTGAACTAACCTCATTGTACATGATGATATTTAATACATTGGATATACAGTATCAATGTCCTATACACCTTGAAATTCACTTTGGTTGTTGAGGTAAGTGTTCAGTAGTTTTCACCCTGTTGACCATATGGAGTAGGTACCTAATCCAATATATTCTGAATTTCTCATCTCTGACCCCATAGATCATAGGGCTCATGAAGCGTGGGATAATGTAGACCAGCAGAAAGTTGATGTAGCGTATCTCCAGACCATACTGTGGAAACAAGTGGATTAGAGGAGTCTGCATGGATGGCACCACAAAAGCCAGCATGCAGAGTAGCAGCTGCACACCATGAAGCAGCACCGTGTTCCGTGCCTTTTTCACAGACACCAGGTCAGTGGAGGCTGCTCGTGCTGTCAACATGATCTTGAAGTATGTGTAAAGCAAGCTCAAAAAGACAAAGGAAAAATAGACACTGTCAAAAGCACAGTTTTTGTAGTAGATCGAGCGATCACGAAAAAGCAGTGAATGGTCACAGAAGATAAAGCTTTCAAAAAAGGATGCAGGCTCCTTGGCAAGTGTTATAAAGAGGTCTGTGAGGGGGGGTGCAATACTTAAAACAAGGATAACCCCAATAATCCAGATGGTGCGCTGCACTGTGCACATGTACCCATAATGGAGGGGAAAGCAAATGGAGATGTAGCGCTCGATGGCCATCCCGGCAAGGATGAGGGGTGTAGAGCGTGTCGTCAGAACAGCGGTCATGATAAATGGGCAACAGGCAGAAACCAGGATCTTGGAGAAAGCATAACTCACCTGAGGAAAGGATGGATGTTTTGAAAATGAAGAACATTACAAACCAATTCTGTACAATTCTGAATGCGCTCTGTTTTCAGCAGTGCACATTCAATAACAAACAGATTTTCAGATAAGCACAGTACAGACTGAACAGATAAATTTGGACTTTGTTTTGAAGTAAACACACTGATAGAGACAGACTGAGAGATGCTTTGAGCACAAAGTCTACAATAGCATCACAAATGGTTTAACTGGCTTGCCTAAAAACATTGCTTTAGCATTTTATGATTTAGTGTATTTTCAGTCTACACTCAAAGTTTGTTCATGATGTCAGTTAGGCAATAGTAATTATCTTGGTGTGGCAATACTTATAAGATCCTAGATCATAAATATCACTAAAATTCAATATAATCATGAAAATTTTCTCATTTGTTCATATATTTGGTCACCTGCTTACAGGTGTGCACCCTCTTGTTATTCATATATTTATTATGCAAAATAGTTTACTATTATTGACAAAAGAAGGCACATGAAGTTTTCTGAAAGTCTACAGGTTTTTGTAATGGCCTACATGAACTGGAGGAGTTGATGGAAACTTGGTTTAAACACTTACCACATACAGACCTGTTACAAGTGTCAGCTGGACTGCATCGTTAATGACCATGTATATAAACATTATGTAGCGTGGGTCCTCGTAGAAAAAGCTGTGTCTAAAGAAAGTGGATGTCATGGTACCATTGAGGATGCTGAGGGCCAGCCACACTAGCATGGCCATTATGTTTTTGGTAAGTGCACTGCTAAAGTTGTCCCTTGGAGTAACATTCTGAGGCAGGCTGAGGTTGAAGTTTTCATATGTAGAGCCAGCAGGAGAGTTCATAATCTGAAAGTGTTATGAAAAATGAGGAGACACGGCTATAAATGTTGCAAGGATACATTCACACAAACATTTCAATAGACCCATTAATATTTTTAAATAACAATATAAAGATTACATAGATTTTTATAAATAGCTAAAATGCACACAATTTTAAATGACTAAAATAAATATCAAAATCACAAACAAACAAACAAAGCAAATTACAAAAATAAGCATATATATATATATATATCCACTAGTTCATTCCATGGATCTAGAAAATCTGTGGTAGACGCTTAACTATTTGTGTCATTGGTCTGTTCTGTCTACAGGTTCAAACTGGCTCTTATATAGTGTGACTTTGTAATTAATGAACATGGTTGATGGGTGAAGGGTATAAGAATTCTATAGGGATCATCTCAACCTTCCTCAGCGCAACCTTATGTCTCAGAAGAAAAAGTAAGCTATATAATTTCCATCAGTATGTGAGCTGAAAGATGCAGTTGGATTCTTTCCATTGTAAAAAGTGTAAGGTGGGTGTAGGAATAAGGTAAAGATACAAATGCATATTCAATGTTTATTAGGATTAATTTAAGAATAATCAGAGACTGTGTCATTCAGAGTACTGTAAATAGCTTCACACTAGCTAATGTTAAAGGAAGTTCCAAAATTGAAACTGCTAAAACTTTGGAGAGTAAAATATTAGTGCTTTACTTAAGGACTACATGACAACTGACGAACAGTTATGGGTTTTCATTATATCTCTTCTTACTGTTCATATTAACAGTATGGTATGTAATTTTAATACTTTCTGGAGCATCACTTTTCAAGATTCATGTGTTAAGGAAAACATCCTCAAAGAGCATATATTGTGAACTGGACCAGCCCAGATTAACAGAGAGTGTTGCCCACAGGGTGACCACACTTGAAATGCCCCTCCTCCACCCACTTTACACATAAACAAAAGTGAAATTTACTATGGGTATGAAGACCATAGGTTTACATGAACGTATAGCTAAAGTACAAGCTCACAACACATACTACAGAAAATGAAAGACCCAACTAAAGAACCTTATACCACAGACAGACTTGGGCCTACAAATGCCATTCTAGCCATTACTGATGCTCAAATCTGAATGTAACTTACATGCCAATGCAACATGTCATGCTAAATATCATTATTTCCATCATAAATGGCCTGTATTAAGACTACCTGAAAAACCATTACAGAGTATGTGTAACAAAATCATTGCACACAAGTACCAAATAAGCTAAGCCCAAGAAAGACGGTCGCAACAACCATATCAACAGCTGAATTCAGCACCACAGAGACGCACAGGAGCAAAACAGAACACATTACAAGCATCACTAACTGAGCAACCAATTAAAACAGAAACCCGTTCCACAAATACCAAATTGACAACAGCATCACATACTTACTTTTAGCAGAACATCTTCTTTCTTGATTTTGTGCAAGCAAAGTCATTAATTAAATCCTCAACGTTTATTTCTAATTCCAAAGAAAAAAACCTGCGATTGCGGTTACACTGTGAATGGTGCCTATGCGCCATGATACTTTATCTTTTTTTAGTTTGTGTTTTGTAATACTGCTTAGCTGATCCATTTCAAATTTGTCTGATATTTGTTTGTGGACTCAACTGGGGGTGGGGGGGTACAACCCTAATCACAATTCATTATATGCATATATTTTTTATAAATGCGCTCTCTCTCTCTCTCTCTCTCTCTCTCTCTCTCTCACTCTCTCTCTCTATATATAAATATATATAAATATATATATATATATATATATATATATATATATATATATATATATAATCTATCTATCTATCTATATACAGTATCTCACAAAAGTGAGTACACCCCTCACATTTTTGTAAATATTTGATTATATCTTTTCATGTGACAACACTGAAGAAATGACACTTTGCTACATTGTAAAGTAGTGAGTATACAGCTTGTGTAACAGTATAAATTTGCTGTCCCCTCAAAATAACTCAACACACAGCCATTAATGTCTAAACCGCTGGCAACAAAAGTGAGTACACCCCTAAGTGAAAATGTCCAAACTGAGCCCAATTAGCCATTTTCCCTCCCCAGTGTCATGTGACTTGTTAGTGTTACAAGGTCTCAGGTGTGTATGGGGAGCAGGTGTGTTAAATTTGGTGTCATCGCTCTCACACTCCCTCATACTGGTCACTGGAAGTTCAACATGGCATCTCATGGCAAAGAACTCTCTGAGGATCTGAAAAAAAGAATTGTTGCTCTACATAAAGATGGCCTAGGCTATAAGAAGATTGCCAAGACCCTGACACTGAGCTGCAGCAAGGTGGCCAAGACCATACAGCAGTTTAACAGGACAGGTTCCATTCAGAACAGGCCTCGCCATGGTCGACCAAAGAAGTTGAGTGCACGTGCCTAGCGTCATATCCAGAGGTTGTCTTTGGGAAATACACATATGAGTGCTGCCAGCACTGCTGCAGAGGTTGAAGGGGTGGGGAGTCAGCCTGTCAGTGCTCAGACCATACGCCGCACACTGCATCAAATTGGTCTGCATGGCTGTCGTCCCAGAAGGAAGCCTCTTCTAAAGATGATGCACAAGAAAGCCCGCAAATAGTTTGCTGAAGACAAGCAGACTAAGGACATGGATTACTTGAACCATGTCCTGTGGACTGATGAGACCAAGATAAACTTATATGGTTCAGATGGTGTCAAGCATGTGTGGCGGCAACCAGGTGAGCAGTACAAAGACAAGTGTGTCTTGCCTACAGTCAAGCATGGTGGTGGGAGTGTCATGGTCTGGGGCTGCATGAGTGCTGCCGGCACTGGGGAGCTACAGTTCATTAAGGGAACCATGAATGCCAACATGTACTGTGACATACTGAAGCAGAGCATGATCCCCTCCCTTCAGAGACTGGGCCGCAGGGCAGTATTCCAGCATGATAACGACCCCAAACACACCTCCAAGACAACCACTGCCTTGCTAAAGAAGCTGAGGGTGAAGGTGATGGTCTAAACCCTATTGACCATCAGTGGGGCATCCTCAAATGGAAGGTGGAGGAGCACAAGGTCTCTAACATCCACCAGCTCCGTGATGTCGTCATGGAGGAGTGGATGAGGACTCCAGTGGCAACCTGTGAAGCTCTGGTGAACTCCATGCCCAAGAGGGTTAATGCAGTGCTGGAAAATAATGGTGGTCACACAAAATATTGACACTTTGGGCCCAATTTGGACATTTTCACTTAGGGGTGTACTCACTTTTGTTGCCAGCGGTTTAGACATTAATGGCTGTGTGTTGAGTTATTTTGAGGGGACAGCAAATTTACACTGTTACACAAGCTGTACACTCACTACTTTACATTGTAGCAAAGTGTCATTTCTTCAGTGCTGTCACATTAAAAGATATAATCATATATTTACAAAAATGTGAGGGGTGTACTCACTTTTGTGAGATTCTGTGTATATATATATATATATATATATATATATATATATATATATATATATATATATATATATATAATCTATCTATCTATCTATTTATATATATATATATATGTATATATATATATAATATAGATAGATAGATAGATAGATATAGATATATAAGAGATGCACCAATACTAAATTTAGTAAACTCATTTACTAAATTCAGCCAATACGATAACCGATTATTCAGAGTGATATTGGCCGATACCTATAGTTCTGCTTTTTATGCCTCCTTATAAATTATAATAATTCATTTAAAAGAATTCTGAAAGAAATGCAAATAAAAACTTTATTCTCTCCATTTCAACAAGCTGTTTCACAGTAACTGGTCTCATAAACAGAAAACACATTACTCAAATTAACATTAACACATTAACTAAATTCTGAGGATTAAAGTAAGATATCGTAACTTATTGAATGTTATTAATTCATATTAACAGAATTAATTGACCGAATTCTAAAAAAGAACCTCCTGTTAGGCTCACATTCACTCACCACAAACAAAAGCATTTCTACTTCATCAATGAACATCAAACTGGAAATATTTAATATAAACTTTTTTATATATTAACGTTAACTGTATATGAAATATACTACTCTATAAATATATTTTTCTGTGCAATATATACCTTTTTGTCAACTCATCTTCATTTAAATCTTTTATCAGTGTACTGGAGCTTTAATTCAGCGCGAGGGTGAGCGGACAGCGCGGGGATAAAAAAATAATAATAAACTGGACTCGACGCGGAAACCTCTGCTTCACTGCTGCTCATTTCCGGTGTAAAATTTTAGCAGTGCAGAGCTTACAGAGATTACAATCTGCAGTTTTGTTGTCGTTCCACACAAGAGACATCTTCTTTACACACAGCATGAAATCGATGTGTTTTCCCGCCCTCTTTTTATTGACAGGATATAATCGGCCCTGATCATCAGATGTAAACTAGATTTAAACTATCGGCCGATGGCTGATAGCATGAAAAATAGGTATCCGGGTGAAATCCTCCGTCGCATCTGAATCCTCTGCAAGAAACACAAAACAAATTATTATGCATGCCTCGGGAGCCCTCTCTCCCTTTGCTAGCAGAGGATGGCCCTTTTATACTCTCTCGTTGGCTGCTAGATGGTGGAGAGTGGCCACACTGATCATTAGCCGTTTGACGTGTGTGTGTCGGTGGCCCCGCCTGGCAGCCAAGTGCTCTCTGGCTGTCCAAAACATTGATGGTACTGAAGCGGACCTGTCTCTTCAGCACCATAGTGGCAGTAGCGGGAGGAGTGCTCTTTCCCTTTTGTGCCCCAGCCGCCGGCCTGTCGTCACAATATACATATATATATATATATATATATATATATATATATATAGAGAGAGAGAGAGAGAGAGAGAGAGAGAGAGAGAGATACAGATAGAGAGATAGGTAGTATAAACTGTTAATTTTGTATCTGTTTGCATCTCTACCAGTAAATAATATATATAGAACATATAACAAGGTCTAGTCGTTATCTTAATCATTTGGTGCCCACCGTTGGCTGGTGCCCTAGGGCACTTGCCAAATCCCATACGTGGATACTCCGGCCTTGGAACTGGAATGTGTTTTCAGAGGTCTAGAAGACAGTTTTATCTGTGTGTTGACCTTGGGTTAGCAGCCTGGGTAAGATGTTTTAAGAAAGAGCTTTTTTACTTTAGGGAAGATAGTTGAGGACTGAACATTGAAGGAACTACACCTAGTTGAGGACTGAACAGTGAAGGGATAACACCTGAGAATGTACATGGAATTTCAATAAAACTATTCCTCCCTTCCAAGTTTGTGCCTGCTCGGATCTTTCTTAAGAAGAAAACGAGAAAATTACTTCACAATCCAACACAACTGTATATAACACCAGAGTCAAGTGCCAAATTTTGGTTGACATAAAAATATTATGGGCTAACATGTTAGAACATGATATCATTGTCAGAGAAACAGAGCAGAGATAGATCCTGACCACGTACAGATGCAGTGATTACAGTTGCCATTGAAAATAGCAGACAGAGAGACAGGTGGCTGTCCAGAGAGGAAAGCCTAGGAAAGGAATAACCGGGGATGTCAAAACAAAGGTCTGCTTGATCCTATACTGTGAAAATTTTAAAAACTTGCAAATTTTTCACAGCAAAATTTCAAAGACATTTCTAATTCCAAACATCAGTGAAATGTCACGGATAGAAAAAAGGGCTCACAGCAAGACAGATGACAGCATGTCACCACCTAAGAGACACTCTCCTCTGTTATTACTGTTGGCACAGTGAAAAAAATTATTGAGCTTAAATTTACCATAATTTTGAAAGTGATCACAAAACTAAAAAAAAAAAAAAAAAACCTAGAAGTTCAAGTCACTGAATGAAGACTAATGTGGCTTTTGAACTTGATTTGCATACAGTGCAGTAAAAAATTGCCCACGCCCTGCTACTATGCCTGATCTGAGAATGGTAATAAAGGCCAAGCAGACAAAGGAGGAGCAGTCCTGAGGGGCCGGGGAGGGATGTATCAGGGGACATGAGGTTGTTAGGGCAGTTAGCCAGCCCCCAGTACTACTATAGGGCCTCCCCTAGCCAAGGCTGTCTTACGTTTTCAGTGTTCTCTGGTCAGCAAGCTGTCACAAGGCAACGAAAATCAGATGCTTTCCCTTCAATTGAATGTGGAAAAGTTAATGTCACTAAAAGACCATCTGGCAGTGTGGAAACTACTGCCAAATGTCTTGGGTTCTGTCTACTGTAGAAATGGGTTACCAGGTCCAGTTCAGAACTCGACCCACCCGGTTCAGAGGTGTGCTCACCATAGTAGTCAGTACAGAGCAGAGCCCGACGTTAGCACAGGAAATAAGATCCTTCTTGGACAAAGGGGCCATAGAACATGTACCCTGTTCCCTGAAGGAGGGAGGTTTTTACAGATGTTATTTCCTGGACTGCAAAAAAAGAGGGGCGTATGCAGCCAATTTTAGATCTGGATCATCTGAAATTTTTCCCCTCCACTTTTTTTTTCTTTTTCTGAGTTCTACTCAATTTATTTGAGATACTTTTACAAACATTAATTCCTTACCGATCTGTCTCAGTGAGAGGTTCATTGGATTTTGCCAACCGTATACATAATATTCTTGTATTCCTCACTGATCCGCAATGAGAGGTTCATCGAACTTCACCGTCCATGCATGTAAAACTCTTATAACAACATTTGTTTTCATTTATTTCACAAAACAAATATTCTACTCATATATGTACACATTTCATTCATAATGCTTTTCTAACAATGTGTTTACACAAACGAAAATAACCCCACACAGTAACACAAACACATGCCCATATTAAAACATTATTTCTTTTCAGACGTATTTCACCCAAACCAAAAAACCAAACTCATTAACATAAACACCTTTTGTTGGGAGGGGGACTATTCCCCCCGCACACCCTTCTCCACCACTACCAGACACAAATTAGCCAGATTGACCCACTGATACAGTGGATAGGGTTACCCCCCAGACCTGTCATAAATTAAAGTGTACCTACAGACCTGTCAGTCAGGGAAAGAGAGGGGCCATAAATTATCAAACACACTACTTTGATTGACAGTTTGACAGAAAGTGTATGATATAACTACTGCTGTTTATGAATGGTTAGAAAGTATGTTTTAGCCAGTTTTTATTGTTTCTATTTTCCATTGAGAGGCTGTTTGTGAGTAATAAAAAATGTAGGCGAGTTCAGGGGACATTTTTTCATCTGTTCATTTTAACTGTGAAAAATATAGTTTGAAACCATTTCGTATTTTCAAATGAAAATATTTCAGTTGAAAAAATAAATACTTTTGTTATTTGCTTGCTTTTTTATATAATTTAATGAATTTAAAGTTTACTTTATTTAACTTAAGAAACTAAGTTGAGTGATTGGACAGAGCAATTGATATTACAAATGATTTTGAGTTAAATCAACTTGGAATTTAGTGCATTGAACTTTAAAATAATTGTTGGAAGGGCTGGAATGTTTAAGTTAAGTTCATTTAAGTTATCGAGTAAACATTACTTAATTTTTTTTTAAGGCAACCACTTTCCTCAAACGTATAAGTACAATCAATTTATCTGGGTTTACAGTGCAAGGGGTGCATTTCAAGGACAACTTTAACGTGTTCTGGGAGTGAAGACATCTGTTTAAAGTGGACGGATTTCATCTGAACATTGTTCAGACTCAAATGCTCGTTTCCAACCTACTTTACAGCATCTCCTATACACTCTTAACATCTTTCAACAGCAACAACAACAGCAATGCTACCCACAACCCCGGGAAGTGGATAGCACAGCCACAGTCACCCCTCAGATCAGTTGTCACTAGACTGAGAAATATACTCAGCAAAAAAAGAAATGTCCTCTCACATTCAATTGCTTTTATTTCCAGCTAATTTCTTAACATGAGTAAATATTTGTATTAACATAAAAAATTCAACTGAGACATAATCTGAACAAGTTTGACAGACATTGACGAACAGAATCGGAATAATGAATCCCTGAAAAGGGGGGGGGGGGTCAATATAAAAGTAATAGACATTATCTGCTGTGACCACCAGCTGCTTTAAGTACTACAGTGCATCTCATCCTCATGGACTGCACCAGATTTGTCAGTTCTTGCTGTGAGATGTTACCCCACTCTTCTACCAAGGCATTTGCAAGTTCTCGATCACATTTTGGAGGGCACATGGTTACATGTAATTTTCAACTGCAAGGATGATCAGCTGTCCTTCCTGTCTCCCTGTAGCACTGTCTTAGGCATCTTACATTACATTTCAGTTTATTGCTCTGGCCACATCTGCAGTACACATGCCTCCAGCAAGGAATTTTTCAACACACTTTTAAGACAGCTATTGTTAGACCTCTGCTTAAGAGAAACAATCTTGATTATTCTGTGCTCAGTAACTACAGACCTATCTCTAATCTTCCATTTATTGGCAAAATAATTGAAAACGTTGTGTCCATACAGCTCAACATCAATAATCTCAATGAGACATTTCAGTCTGGCATTTCGGTCCAACCATATCACAGAGACTGCTCTTCAAATGTTAAAAATGATCTGCAACAAAATAAGGACACAGGTAATCTTTCAATTCAAGTTCTTTTAGATCTCAGTGCTGCCTTTGACACAGTTGACCATGGGATTCTGCTTGACTGACTGCAAAACTGGGTTGGCTTATCAGGCCTAGTCCTAGATTGGTTTAGATCCTACTTAAGTGGCAGGGAATATTATCTTGCACTGGGTACACACCCCTCCAGACGTCATGCAATATCTTGTGGTGTTCCCCAAGGCTCGATATTGGGTCTGTTGTTATTTAACTTATATATGCTGCCATTAGCTGGTGTAATTAATCGATATAACATCTCCTTCCATCAGTATGCAGATGACACACAATCTATCACTCACTTGCACCGGATGCCCACAAGTCGATTAACACCCTGGTAAACTGCACAGAGAGCAGCTTGTGGCTGTCACAGAACTTTCTGCAGCTAAATAACAATAAGACAGAGGTACTTATTACCAGAAATGATGCACATAGAAAATTAATTATGCCATATCTAGGCTCATTGTCTCAAGTCTAATGACTGTGTTAACAATTTAGGGATTGTGTTTGACAGTGATCTCAGTTTTAAAAAAAAAACACCTTAATATGCTGTTGTACAAATATTGCTATCACCTTCGTAACATCCCTAAAGTTCATGATATTTTCTCCCCCACAGATATGCACATACATGCATTTGCTACATCTAGACTCAACTACTGAAACAGTGTTTTGGTTGGCATACCAAAGAGCTCCATTAAACACTTCCAAAGAGTTCAGAATGCAGCTGCAAGAATGCTGACACATACTAGACTGAAGAATCGTATCACTATTCACAATTATTATTATTACAATATTAATGTGGCAATTGTTACAACCCTTTTCTTGTGTAAATCTCTCTCCAATATTTTTTCGGTATACTCTTGTTGTTTATAATTGCTATGCATTTACAATATGTAACAATTACAAATTTAAAACAAAGCTGCAAGCAGCCTTTTGGGGGCAAAGCACCTAGAGCTGCACATTCACAAACACACTACAATTGTTGCATAAGAAATCAAAGGAAAACAGAGCCATAACTATAGGTAAACTGATTCAAGAATGATTTGTAGTTTCACATATTTGCCAGTACATTACAGGATAACTGTTTTGAATGTTAATATTCTTTTGACAACTTTTGTTTAGACAGGTCTCAAAATGATGTGGGCCAAATTTGGTGAAGATTGGACAAAACTTAGGCAGTTGGATGCATGCATTTTTAACTTGTTATTGTAGCTTTTGCGCAGTAAGTGGCACTGGACTCTGTTCATAGTCCTGAAGACATTTACCAAGTTTTGTGTCAGTGCGTAAAGCCATTGCTGAGATACAGTCTCACATCCTGTTTTTATGGCTTCGCTATCAGATTTGTCGGCCCATTACGGGCAAAGTATGGAGGCTTAATGCTGTGGAAGGACTTGAAGCCCACCTTCCAACATCCCAGTGTTGAAGCTGTTCTGTTCTGAGGAATGGGCTAAAATGAAACCCACCAACATCCCAATGTTGAAGCTGTTCTGTTCTGAGGAATGGGCTAAAATTCCTCCAAGCCAATGTGCAGGACTGATCAACAGTTACCGGAAATGTTTAGTTGCAGTTATTGCTGCACAAGGAGGTCACAGCAGATACTGAAAGCAAGGTTTGACATACGTTTGTCACTCACAGATATGCAATATTGGATTATTTTCCTCAACAAATAAATGATCAAGTATAATTTTTGTCTCATTTGTTTACTTGTGTTCTCCTTATTTATTTTTAGGACTTATGTGAAAATCCGATGATATTTAAGTCATATTTATGTAGAAATGTAGAAAATTCTAAAGGGTTTACAAACTTATATATATATATATATATATATATATATATATATATATATATATATATATATATAGCAGCTTAGCAGCCAGCCATACAACCATTTTAACTAATATATATATATATATATATATATATATATATATATATATATATATATATATATATATATATATTAGTTAAAATGGTTGTATGGCTGGCTGCTAAGCTGCTCATGGAGTAGGACATGAAGTTGAAGGCTCCCGCTGTTTTCAATTAAAATTGTAATTAACTTGTGCTTTTCAGTCATACATTTGATCTTGACTTACTCTACTCTGTTTTCTGTTTGCAAGTTTAACCTTGGACTACATTAAAATGTCTGAAAAAACATGAAAACTCATAATACTATTCAGACACAACTGAGGCCTAATTCACACACCATGACCACATCCTCGAGTGAATCGCCTATTGGCTATTGGAAAAATATTTTGTGGATGGATAGAACTTTTTGCTTTAAATGAGAAGTGTTATGTTTGGAGAAAGATAAATACTGTATTCCAGCATAAAAATCTTATACCATCTGTGAAATATGGTGGTGGAAGTATAATGGTTTGGGCCTGTTTTGCTGCATCTGGGCCAGGATGGCACAATGAATTCTAAAGTATATCAGCAAATTGTAAAAGAAAATGTCAGGACATCTGTTCATGAACTGAATCTCAAGAGAAAGTGAAAAAGGCAAGAAAACAACCCTAAGCACACAAGTTGTTCTACCAAAGAATGGATAAAGAAGAATAAAGTTTTGGAATGGCCAAGTCAAAGACCTGACCTTAATCCAATAGAAATGTTGTGGAAGGACCTCGAAGCAAGCAATCCATTTGAGAAAATCCACCAAAATCCCAAAGTACTTCAAGCTGATGTGCAGCATTGATCAACACTTACCGGAAACGTTTATTTGCAGTTATTACTACACAAGGGAGTCACACCAGATACTGAAAGCAAAGGTTCACAGACTTTTTGTACAACTCACTAGATATGCAATTTTGGATCATTTACCTCAATAAATAAATGTATCCATCCATCTTCTATACCGCTTATCCTTCCTTCAGGGTCACGGGGAAAGAGCTCCCAGGGAGCATGGGGCACAAGGCGAAGTACACCCTGGACAGGGTGCCAATCCATCGCAGGGCACTATCACATACACATTCACACACGACGGACACTTTGGACATGCCAATCAGCCTACCATGCATGTCTTTGGACTGGGGGAGGAAGCCGGAGTACCCGGAGGAAACCCCCGCAGCATGGGAACATGCAAACTCTGCACACACAAGGCCACGGTGGGAATCAAACCCCCGACCCTGGAGGTGTGAGGTGAACGTGCTAACCACTAAGCCACCATGCGCCCAAATAAGCACTACAGTATCTTCTGGTTTAGTCTACATCCCAGACCAAATACTAAAATAATAAATGGTATGTAAGGGCATCACTGGTGTATTCTATTTAGGCATCCTCTTTAGAGGACTGAATGCATTTTAGGATGCAGCCCTGAATTCTTCTTCAATGTGTATTGATTGCTTCTCCCAGACTTCAGATTAATCCATACCATGGTGAAGAAATGTTCTTTAGCAAGTCATTCACAAGAGCACTTTCCTACCAGAGAGGGTGAAATTCCAAAATTTAGAAGCCATGTTAAAAAAAAATATGCATAATAACAACAAAACCTAAATGTGTCAACAGACAAAGCATTATTTGGCTAGTCACAAACAGGTCAGAGGAAATAGAATGAAACTGGAAATGTGATAGTTCAAAATAAAGATTAAATGAATAGAATGAATAGTTGCAAGCCTGTGAAATCTTAATATAGGCTTAAACATTCAAAGCAAATGAATAAGTAATTAAAAAAAAAACAGTTTAGCAATCATAGGCTATTCTATATGAAACAAGCCTAACCATTTTTTCGATAATGTATCTAATACCTTTGAACACTATATGGCCAAAGGTTTGTGGACACCTGACCATACCACTAATATGTGATTTCTGAACATCCTGTTCCAGTTTTAGGCCCTTTGCTGTTGCTGGCTCAAATTTTGCCTATTACCGGAAGACACTTAACATAGAAACAGATACTCAAATATTCAATTGGAGAAAGAAAAATAAGACACCAGCCATGAGTGAGAAGAAGCAAGGGTCCAGGTTTATTCGTTCCGTTCCACCACACGAGATCCACACAGTTTGAGACGCCCCAAAATGCGATCTAAAAAAAACCAGAGCTGAAGCTCTTCTATTTATACAGTTTTCTTAGGGTCAGGATCACCCAGATACCAATGTGTTTTAGAAAGAGCCCTCCCACAATACAATTATGTTTTATAAAGAGCCCTCCCTGAACACCATTAGGTTTTCGAAAGAGCCTTCCCATAATACCAATAGGTACGAGACTCAAAATTTCGGAGAGACCTTGGTCTCACAGTTATCTCACGGGTGCAACATGACTCAACTACCCTTATAAATGGCCCCTCTTGGTTCTCTCTTAAAAATTAAGGCCTTCGTCTGTATTACTCCTGACTTTTTCTCGTGAGGCAAGACTCTTCCCCACCTCCAAGTATATTATGAGTAAGTTTCTTTCACATTTTTCTGTATTTCTGGTTTATAATTCCCTTTCATATTTGCTCTACATTTCTGTTATATATATATATATATATATATATATATATATATATATATATATATGGTTATACTGCTTGCAAGTGGTTTACTGTACTCCCTACTTCATAATATCATTACATTATCCTTATAATATTTTAATACTCCTTTTATTATTCTTATAATGTTCTGTTTTCCTTCTGTATGTGTGTGCTTGGTGGTATAGGCCTGTGTGTGTGTTTGTGTGTGTGTGTCTCTTAGTTGACCGTCCACCTACGCTCTGAGGCCTGCCGCACTAATCAAATACATGTATGGCTTGCGCCTTGCTTATCTGTGTGTTGTGTCTTAGGTAAACATCCGTTCATACAGTCCACCAGCCCAGTGAATTCTCAATAAGATTACATATTACTCATACTAGGTCTCCCTCGTGTTTATTTCATGTATATTTTATATACAACACTGTTATAATAACCTCTACACTTCTGGGAATGCTTTCCACTAGATGTTGGAACATGGGATTGCTCTGTTGGGATTGGGATTTGCCCACTCAGTCACAACAGCTTTAGTCAGGCACTGATGTCAGGAAAGGAGGCCTGGGCTGCAATCTGCATTCGAGTTCATCCCAAAGGTGTTTAGTGGGGTTGAAGGGTTGAGGTCAGGGCTCTGTGCAGATCACTCAAGTTCTTCCACTTCAACCTTGGTACACCATGTCTTCATAAACCTTGATTTGTGCACAGGGCCACTGTCATGTTGGAACATGTTTGTTTTGATGGCTTTTTCTAATTAATTGTTAGTAACTCCCAGACATGACTTGATGGTGTAAATCTCACTCGTTCTTTTTAATCAGATCTTGAACAACAATGCAGGCTCAACTGGCTCCTCCCCCACACTGCACTTGCACACACATCAACCCTAGTAAGGTTGCCATTGCTAGTTGAAATACACTTATAATTACAATGTTTGGGCCTCTTCCAGTGAATGTAAATTGAAATGCTACAGCAGATAAAGATATCCTATACAATTGTGTGCTTCCAGCATTGTGCCAATATTTTGGGGAAGGCCCACATATGGGACTGATGGTCAGGTGACCACAAACTTATATGGTGATATAGTCTATATCTGAAATTAACTTAACCTAATTTAGGCCTACTTAAGTTGCCTTAACTGATTAATTTTTACTGTTTTTTATTAAATACTAGTATTCTATTGGTAGATGGTCTCCAAACCTATACTGTAATTTTAGACTACTTTTTCCACCATTTATGTTTTTAGACTACTTATAATGCATTAGTATGGCTGTTCCTGGTCATTACTATATTACTTTTTCATATTCATTCATTAGTAATGAAGCATAATGGATTATTATATTCATTTCAAAAAGTTAATACATTAGTAAATAAATTGTTCTTGTGTAGTTACTGGGTTTCTAAGGAACCTTATTGTAAAGTGTTACAGAAATATGCAGTCTAAATTAAAGATGCACATGCATGCATACATGCACAAAATTAACCAGTTGCATGGAGGAGCGTCCAAGATCCCTCTACAATTTACTCAAACCTTGTCTTCTACATCACAGGAGGCTGAGTGTTATTACCAAATATTACTTTTAGCTGAGTGCTGATAATTTTACACCAGTACTTACACCAGAAAAATGTCATAAATTATAATTATATGTGTTTAAGGTAAACCACTCACTCCATATGTTTTTCTTTCTTTCTTTTTTATTTTTTAAAATATATTAATCTTTTGCTCATTTTCCGTGAAGTGTGCCAATATTATATATATATATATATATATATATATATATATATATATATATTTATTTTTCATAAAATGAATAAATTTTTTTCATTAAATAATCAATTTTCACCACATATTATTATTAGTTTAATTATCTTCATCTTGTCTGTGTACTCTTGTGCTGGATTTGCACTGAACAATTATAAAATACCTCTGCAGATACTTGCAGAACTTTTGATCTCGCACTCCATATATGATTGGACCTAGAAAACGTGGCATGATGTAGACAATGAGATAGTTGGCATAGCGGATTTCCAGGATACGTCCAGGGAAGATAATGTTTAGCATGACCTCAACACTGGGAGAAATATAGGAGAGCATACACATGAGAAGTTGAACTCCATGAAGCAAGATAGTTTTTCTTGCCTTCCGGACTGATGTTTTCTCAGTAGAGATGGCCCGGGCTGCAAACAGAATCTTCAGGTAAGTATAGATTAGTGTGAGGAATACTAAAGAGAAGTATATTGCATCAAATGCTTGCCTCTTGTACAAAAGCACTGGGTCTTTGAAGACATTCTGGCGCATACACATTATAGAACTATGGAAGAAGCTGATGGGTTCTGTAGACAGAGTTATAAAGAGGTC
Source organism: Ictalurus furcatus (assembly GCF_023375685.1). NCBI lineage: Eukaryota > Metazoa > Chordata > Actinopteri > Siluriformes > Ictaluridae > Ictalurus > Ictalurus furcatus. The sequence goes on along the minus strand of NC_071265.1, from coordinate 13,318,744 downwards.
AGTGATATCAGGCACTATGCAGATGAACCAGATAAAGCCAATGAGAATATAGGTGCGCCGTACAGTGCAGATCTGGGTATGACGTAGAGGTTCACAAATTGCAATGTAGCGTTCAACAGCCATTCCAGCCAGGTTTATGGGTGCATTGCGTGTGGTAAAGACAGCCACAAGAATAATAACACAACAGACAGATACATTGATGGTGTAGTAAATGTAGCTGACTATGAACAGAGTTACTGTGACAGTCAGTTGCACTGCATCGTTGATGACCATGTGAATGAAGAGAATATAGCGTGGATCCTCATAAAATATATGGTTGCTAAAGAAGGTAGCCACCATGCTAATATTGATGTAGCTCAGGCTGATCCACACTCCAATCAAAATGAAATTCTTTGCAAATGCAGTGCTGAATGTGTCTCGTACTAGAGTTCCAGTTGAGTTCATACCTTAGGGCTTTATTCCTAGAATGGAACAATAGTAAATTAGTTAAAGCTGTTTGAATCTTGCAAATTTGTCATAACAAAATTGTTTCTTTTTCAAATCTGTTTTGAAGTTCTATGTATGTTGGATAGAATAAGCTTTTGTGAAGACATATATTACATCATACAAGGTAGGAAAATTACCAAATGAAATCTTTGAAATATATTTAAACAGTTGTTATCAGTTATCAGTTATCAGTTCATTTTATGAACGTGTATAATATAATCTATATAAATTATAAATGTAAATGCAGGTAAAATGCTGCTCCTATTAATCCTCCAGGTATCTGTCAGTGTACTAATACTCACCTCATCCCTTTTGGCTAGTATCTGTGTTGAACACTGACTTTTATAGATGTCTATCATACATTGGGTGGTTTTAGTGATGTCACAGACTACTGAAAAGATATTTCTAAAACTGGTGTGTTAAAACCTAGCATGTGGAAGTCCCAAAGAGTTTGACATATGGTTACATAACCTGGTCTTTCCTTATATTATAAATATAAAATATTTTCGTATACTATAGAGTACACTATTTAAAATGCAATAGAATATCTTTATATTATAGATCTTTGTAAGATATTAATGCTCCTTTGGCTGTCTCCAGGAACATTCAGCAATGTTTTAACACCCTGCTAGTGCACTCTGTAACACTATGCATTCATGAATGTACTTCACTGTAGTTTATCTCTTATGCTGTTTGGGGATCTGCCAGAAGGATCAGTAGCCTTTAGTAGGTATCCCCTGTCATCTAGATAAAAAGTGGTATCATCCTATCACTAAAATAAACTGAAATACAGGCATACTTACTGATCAACTCTCCATCCACAGCTGCTCTACTAGATCTATCGTGACCCTGACTGGGAATGAATATTTCTTTAATTACTGTCAATAATATGCAAATACCTATCTGCAAGGCACATTTCATTTAATCCTTGTGTGCAATTGAAATAAACATGCTATCAATGAAATATCAATAACAAATCACAGATTTGTCCAGGAGTAATTGAACCACTTTTAAATATAATCAATTCTTCCCTAAGCACTGGCTATGTACCTAAATCACTTAAATTAGCAGTTATTAAACCCTTGATTAAAAAACCTGATCTTGACCCATCTCAATTGTCCAGCTATAGACCAATATCAAATCTCCCCTTCATCTCTAAGATTTTAGAAAAGGTTGTAGCAAAGCAGTTATGCTCATACTTAGATAGGAATAACATTCATGAAATGTATCAGTCAGGATTTAGACCTCATCATAGCACAGAGACAGCATTAGTTAAAGTAGTAAATGACCTTCTACTGACCTACGATCAGGGTTGTGTCTCGCTGCTTGTGTTACTCGACCTTAGTGCAGCTTTTGATACTATAGATCACAATATTTTCCTTGATAGATTAGAAAATGTTGTTGGTATTAAGGGAACAGTCCTCTCCTGGCTCAGGTCTTATCTGAGCGATTGTTATCAGTTCGTAGATGTAAATGGTGATTTCTCCATGCGTACTCAGGTTACTTTTGGAGTTCCACAGGGTTCTGTTTTAGGCCCACTGCTCTTTACTTTATATATGCTACCCCAAGGTCAAATTATTCGTAAACATGGAATTAGCTTCCACATTATGCTGATGATACACAGTTGTATGTTTCAGCGAAGCCAGAGGACAGACAGAAACTTAGTAAAGTTGAGGATTGTGTAAAGGACATTAGACATTGGATGTTAACTAACTTCCTTCTACTTAATTCTGATAAAACAGAAATACTTTTATTAGGCCCACGTGTAGCTAGAAGTAATCTTTCTGATCACATGGTTACTCTGGATGGTCTTTCTGTTTCATCATGTACAGCAGTTAAAGACCTTGGAGTGATTATCAACTCCAGCCTATCATTTGATGCTCATGTAGATAATATTACTAGGATAGCTTTCTTTCATCTCAGAAATATTTCTAAAATAAGAAACATATTGTCACTACATGATGCGGAAATACTAGTTCATGCATTCGTCACCTCTAGATTAGATTACTGTAATGCCTTACTGTCTGGATGTTCCAGTAGGAATATAAATAAGCTCCAGTTAGTCCAGAATGCAGCTGCTAGAGTCCTAACTAGAACTAGAAGATACGACCATATCACACCGATATTATCAATACTGCATTGGCTCCCAGTAAAATCTCGCATTAACTATAAAATACTTTTATTAACCTATAAAGCACTAAACGGTCTCGCGCCACAATATCTAAGCGACCTTTTGGTTTTCTATGATCCGCCACGCCTACTTAGATCAAAAGATGCAGGCTATTTGACGGTACCTCGAATAGTGAAGGCTACAGCATGGGGGAGAGCTTTCGCTTATAGAGCCCCACAGTTATGGAACAGTCTTCCTATTAGTGTTCGGGACTCAGACACAGTCTCAGTGTTTAAGTCTAGGCTTAAAACGTATTTGTTTACTCAAGCCTACCCTGACTAGATTCTGTTCTACTACTCCGCAGTCATAATAATCTTTTTTCTCCCTCTCTCCTTTCGCTGAGCCCCACACGAATTTATGGAGATACTAGAGATCCAGATCCTTTCTGTCTCTGGATGGAGCTCAAATCTTCTCTAATTCCAGACTGCTGGGACTACGGCTGCTCCTAAGGCCATACAGACTTCATATAAATCCATAATGAACTTTTTCACACTAACTGTTGTTACCCAGATGAGGATGGGTTCCCTTCTGAGTCGGGTTCCTCTCAAGGTTTCTTCCTCTTAAAACATCTTAGGGAGTTTTTCCTTGCCACCGTCGTCACTCAGTGGCTTGCTCAGTTGGGATAAATTCACACCTTTAATATCTGTATACCATGTTGATATTTCTGTAAAGCTGCTTTGAGACAATGTCTATTGTAAAAAGCGCTATACAAATAAAATTGAATTGAATTGAATTGAAATATACAATCAGTTTTGTTTATAAAGTTATATATTACACACAGTATAGTCTGCTGTTAATGTATGAACTCAGGACCAAAAAATATATCCAGCTAGATTAAAGCTCACAATATTGAATTTTTAATAATACAATAATGGCTGAGAGTGTTTCTCGCCAAAAGTCATTTATCCTGTTGTCTTTTACACCAGAATGATGTTTCAGTCAGATGCAAAGGGTGGAATGACAAATCTGGAGACAAGATCTTCACAGTAGATGACTTTTATTTACAGAAGTTCTTCAGATGGGGAAATACAGGAGTATAGTCAGAGTTCTGTTTCGGCATTGTCATGCAATTTGTCTCCCTTCCTGTCTAACTAAATGTGTGAGAGCCTCATGACTGATTATTTCTTATGCATTCATTTTACTTAGTATTAAACATATCAAGGCACTCCCACTCATAACAGCATAAAGCTGAGTAAACTTGTTTGTACAAAGCAGAAAATGTATGTATTATAAACAGTTGTATGTAAATGTTTGAGCACCCTTGGCAAAATTACATATTTTTGTTGATTTTTTAAGTGAATAGAAGTAAACAACATTTGCTGCAAGTTTTTTAAATGACATTGTTACGCCACGGCCAGCAGATGGCTTCTGACTGGACACGTGACTCTTGTTTTGGTTTGTTCACTTCCTGTTTAGACATTGGCTTATGTGCGAGGGTGTAGCTTAATTTGAGCCAGGTGTCCATGTTTAGTTTGATTATGCTTGTTATTTAAACTCCTCGTGTGGCTGAGCACTTTGTGCAGTATTATATGTTGTAATGTGAAGGGAGTAGCGCTATAGTGCTGTATGTGAATGCAGTAGCATGCTAGTGGTCTCTATTCTGTTCTCCAGTGATGCCTAGACTATAGTTCCATGTTTTATTCCAGTTGATCTCATTCAGTATAGACTGTGCTCCCTGTGTTTGTTTATTTGTTTTATTGTTTATTAATAAAGACAGTGCTCCTGTGCCTACTTCCTGTGTATTGTTATAGAATACTAAGCCTGGCAGAGCAAGCAGCAGGAGGAGTACCAAGCTGTTGTCAGGAGGCAACAGGCGGAGTATGAAGCTGTGCTATTTAGGCAGCAGAATTTGTGGTAGATGGAAGAAATGGATCGGCTGCTCTGTAACTTGCTGGTTCAACCCTGTCCAGTGGAGCAAAACAATGCTCCACCTTGCTGCCCTACGGAAGATCCAGTCATGCTGCTCAGTCTGGAACTGAAGGTTAGTCCAGAACTTTTTTGGGGGGGGGCAATGATGACAGCAGAGCTCCAGCCTGAGGCCTGTGGGGAGACCTCAGCTGTGGAGCTCCCTCCCGAGGTCAACGTGGTGACCTCAGAACTACAGCTTGAGGCCTACGGGGAGATCTCGGCTGTGGAGTTCCTGACAGCCGAGGAGGCCGTCCCTCTGTCCAGCCCGGCCGAGGAGGCCCTCCCGCTGCCCTGCCCGACCGAGGAAGCTGTCCTGAGCTCCAGCCCAGCTGAGGATGTCCCTCTGAGTCCCAGTGCCGCTGGGGGCGGTGCCCTGTGTCCCAGTGCTGCTAGGGGTGGTGCCCAGCATTCCAGCTCTGTCGGGGGTGGTGCTCTGCCAATCTGCTGCCTGGCAGAGGCCGTCTCGTTTTCCTTGGCAGCGAGAGACAGCTTTTACAGGGGCCCAGGACCCCCATTGGAGGGGGGGGTCTTGGTGTTCTGGGAGAAGTGCCTTTGGATGGGGGTTCTGTTATGCCATGGCCAGCAGATGGCACTGCAGCGTGGCTTCTGACTGGACACATGACTCTTGTTTTGGTTTGTTCGCTTCCTGTTTATACATTGGCTTATGTGCAAGGGTGTAGCTTAATTTGAGCCAGGTGTCCATGTTTAGTTTGATCATGTTGACTATTTAAACCCCTCGGTGACTGCGTGCTTCGTGCAGTATTATGTTGTAACATTAAGGGAGTATAGCTATAGCTCTGTGTGTGAGTGCCAATGTGTGTAGCATGCTAGTGGTCTCATGTCTCTGTTCTATTCTCGAGTGATGCCTAGACTGTAGTTCCATGTTAAACCCCAGTTGATCTTATTCAGTATAGACCGTGCTCCCTGTGTTTGTTTTCTTTATTAATAAAGACAGTACTCCTGCATCTACTTCCTGTGTATCCCTGTGTATTGTTACTTACATTTTTCTGCCAATATTAATGCACAGTTACTTTAACTAATACAATTACTTAAAGTAACTAACTGATGAACATAAAATAGAAATTGTGGCATGTGTACAATTGTAGTAATTTTCAGCATCATATTATTCTGTACTTAGTAACACCCTGCTTCAGCCACTTTTTTTTTTTTTTTGGAGAATGCTTTTAGTTCTGAGATTCTTGGGTCATTTTGCACTCATAGCCTATTTAAAATCTACTTGCATATTTCAGTTTAAGTCAGGGGACTATGAAAGCTTAAGCTTGCATTTCTTGAAATAGTTCATGGTAAGTTTTTAGCTAAGTATGGGCTCATTGTCCTACTGTAGAAGCTTAAGTTTCTTGAATGTCAGATTTGCTGATATTTACTAGAATCCATCTACCCATGCAGTGTTTCCTCTGCTACTGGCTGCCCACACAACCCCAGATTGATCCACCCCCATGCTTAGCAGTTGGCAAGGTATTGGCAAAGTGTTAATCAAATGGTGCTACTTTTTTACTCCAAAACATAACTTTGGTAATTGTGGAGACCCATTTTTACTTTACCCTTCCTGCCTATATACAATAGATGTGGTTTTGTATATTTTGGACATTGACTTTTATGAGGTCACACAAGGTTTCCTTCTGTTGACTCTTCATGCAGATCATGTCTTTTAGATCATGCCTTGACTTCAACAGTTCCCCTTAACTTCCATTTCTTAATGGCATTTCAGACAGTGGAAATTCCACTGTTTTGTAGGCATCAATTAGCTTCATTTTCAGATCTTCAGTCAGCTGCTTAAAGGAGAAAATGCATGTTATCACAAGGTTTGAAGAGTCTAAAAATGTATTATGCTCTGGAATTATTATTCTTAGTGAGAACTCAATCTGCCAATGAGTCCTAATTAGGCAATTAAGAGCTTTTACAACTGTGAAAGTGTCTCCAAACATTTGCACATGACAACTACATTTTTTTTTTTTCCAAATCCACTGAGAACTATCATACTGACAAAAATTTCAAATTATACATATGACCATGAAAAATGTCAAATAAAATCTTTACACCAGGATTTATTCAAAGCATACAACACAAAAAGCATTTGTAGATTGTTATAAACCATTATATTCAAACAATTATATTCAAACCATAAACTACTTTAAGAGTTGATAACTACCCAGCTAACAATTTTTGGATTCACAAAATGCTCTGGGAATGTTGGTTCCCTTTCACAGGGAACTCCATGTTGCATGAACTAAATGCTGTGGGAAGCGCTCTCACACGTGACCGGTATCTGAAACTTGTGTAACATCATGCCTATTTATTTATAGGCCTGCTATGATCAGGTGACATGGCAATTAAGGGCATTGCATGATATAGAAAAGACAGACTTATTATCTTCAGCGAGACTGCATGTTGGTTGTTTGTGTAATGCTTGCAAAAATACTCCTTATATCCTGTCTATCTTTTCAGAAAAAAGAAAGGAAAAAATCTCTTTACTTTTCTGTCCCTTTAAAAAAAAAAAAGTGAAAAGTATGAGTGAGAGAGAAGTCAGGAAGTGTGTTACACCTTGCTCCCATTTCATCATGGCGACGATGGACGCACTTTCTGTGTGAAGTGTCCAGGGGTAGAACATGCCAGGGCAGCCCTCAAGAGGTCTGACTGTGTGCACTATGAACGCCTTAGAATCGAACAAAGGCAGGCAAACAAATCCAAAACATGACACAGAGGCGTAGTCGGAAACAGTCAATGGGTCAGGCGATCGGCAAACAGGCATAAACTGGGCTAGACAGGAATCAAAAGTGAGGTCACAAGAAACGAGGTCAAAACATGAAACGTGAACAGGGAAACATGATGCGGGAAACAACATCATGGTATCGAGAACTAATCTATGTTAAACTAAACTATCTATCGAGGTAACTTAACTAACATAATACTCCGTGCCGTATACTGGGAGGCGAAGGGTATATATAACAAACATAATCATCGTTGAATGCGGACAGCTGAAACCAATGAAGACACACCCTCGAACAACAACCAATGACAAAACAGGGAGGAGACAGAACAGAAACAAAATAAACAAATGTGTCCACAGTAAACAATGTCACAGTTATCAACATTCAAAGAGCGTGCGCTAGCTGAGCATTCCCGCACCTGGCTCGTGCACACACGCGCACTCCAGCTCTCCAAGCGCGCTGCAGCGCTGTCTACAGGGGAGATCGTGACACATACCAGCAAGATTCAGTGGAGTGTTGAGGGTGGTGAATACTGCAATCATTAAAAGCAAACAAAAGAAAGAGACATTAATCATATTTTAAAAAATCTATGAAATAAGTTGCAGTATTGCAGCATTTGTCAACTGGATCATGTCATTCACAACCATATATTCATGTGTAAAAACACCCCATGGAAATTGTTGGCTTTTTGACATATTTGTACAAGCAAACATTTGATTCTCTTTGAAATAGTGCCTATTAATAAAGTTAATACACTATCAAATGACACAAAATGTACGTTTTGTAGTAATTTTCACAATTTAAATGAACAAAAAAACAGATCAGTCACATGGAAAAAATAAGTATACCCCTACATTTATCACACCTTCAAATCCATATAATTTGAATCAGGTGTTCAAGATTGACTGCCAGTGACCAGCACCTGCTTAGGGAGTGCAAGTGTTATTTAAAGCTCTCACATATGTAGTGTCTGGTGTTCCCATTGCTATTGAGGTGTGTGATGTCATTATGCCAAGATCTAAAGAGTTCTGTAAGGCCTTCAGAAAAAAAAAAAAAAAAAAAAAGGTTGTGGATACCTGAATCTCGTAAGGGATTTAAAAATGATTTAAAAAAAAAAAAATTAAAATTAAATTAAAAATAATCTCAAAATTATTTGAAATACATCATTCCACTGTAAAGAAAATAATCTACAAGTAGTGCAGATTTCAAACGATTGCCAAATTGTCCAGGACTGGCCTTCCCAGCAAATTCAACCCAAGAGCAGACCTTCTGATACAAAAAGAACTCTCCAGGAACCCCAAAATTTCATCACAGGATCTGCTAGTAAGTCTTGCAACTTTGAAAAGTGCATGCTTTTACAATCAGACAGAGATTGCACAAATTTGACCTGCATGGGAGGTGTGCCAGGAAAAAGCTTTTGCTGTCTAAAAAGAACATTAAAGCAAGAGTACAGTTTGCCAATGAGCATATAGGCAAAAACCAGGCCTTTTTGCAGTAATGTGCTCTGGACAGATGAATCAAAGGTTTGTTTGGCCATATTAACAGTGGACATGTTTGGCACAGACCAAAGACAGCTTTTCAGGAGAAGCACCTCATACCAACTGTGAAGCACGGTGGAGGAACTCTTATGGTTAAGGGTTACTTTGCTGACTCAGAGACTGGACACCTTGCATTCATTGATTCAACTATGAATTCTACATCATATAAAAGAATGCTTGAAGATAATGTCAACCAAAAGTGGCCGTTTCAATAGGATAATGATATTAAGCACACCAGCAAATCCACCAAGGAATGGCTCAAAAAGAAAACATGGAGGGTTATGTTATGACCTAATCAAAGCTCGGATTTGGATCCCATTGAAATGTTGTCAGGGGATTTGAAACAGGCTGTACATCCAAGAATATCCTCAAACATCTTGCAACTGAAATATTGCATGGAAGAGTGGTAAAAAATTCCAGCAAGCTGATGTCAGAGACTGGTGAACAATTATGCAACACACCTACAAGAACTTATTTCTGGTAAAGGGGGCAATACTAGCTTTTGAGGCCAAAGGTGTACTTACTTTTTCCACAGAAGAATATCAAACCTATTGATATTTCTGTTGAATAAATGATTGAAAAAACTAATTTTCCTTGTGGCTTTGTTTAAGTATATCAACTTAATTAATAAGCACTGTTTCAAAGATGATCAAATGTTTGCTTGTCCAAATTTGTCAAAAAAGCCAACAAATTCCATGGGGTGTACTTATTTTTTCACATGACTATGTATAACGAGGATGTAGTAAGGATTGTCACTGAAGATTTCATACCTGAGAAAGGTGTGGACAAGTGTACCTTTAATGTACTTGACGGAGAAATATAAAGTCACAAGTATCACATTCATGGGCATAGCTGTGATATATCTTTCTCTTGCCTTAGTTTGGGTGATGTTACTATACATGTAGGAGTTCATTGTGTACTGCTGTCGCCACCAGTGGATATTTGTCTTTGTTGTCTACTTTTTGGACTATCTGATGATATTTTAGGTAATATTTATGCAGAGATATAGAAAATGCTAAAAAGGTTCACAAATTTTTGTCACGATTTCCCCTTTAAGCAGCGCGCTGTGGAGCGCATGTGCATGAGCAGGTGCGTGAGCACCTGCTTTTCCCTTGTTGACAATCGTGACATTTCGACACGTGCATTTGTTTATGTTTCTGTTATGTCTCTTCCCCGTTCTGTCATTGGTTGTTGTTTCACGTGTGTCTGAATTGCCCTCAGCCGTCAGCCATTACAATGCTGATTATGTTTGTATATATACCGCGCGCCTCCCAGCACACGGCGCGGAATATTAGATAGATAAGTAACTTAGATGAGATATATTAGAGTAGAGTAGTTTAGAGTCCTTTCCATAGGTAACCATAGTCATAGCCCATGTCATGTTTCATGTTTAGATTTATCTGTTTAGTTCACGCTGGTTTCTCCGCTCCCGGTTCATAGTCATAGCTTATGTTTCATGTTTTGTATCTCGACCCTGTTTTCCATGACCACGACATAGTTTCCTGCCTTGCCCCGTTTATGCCTGTTTGCCGATCGCTTGACCTCTTGCATGTTTGTGGATTACGTTTTGGATCACGTTTTGGATTTACCTGCCTGTGTCTCTCAATAAAACTGTTAACCTGCGATTGCATCCGTCCTTATCTCCGTTGCGTCACGCTACATGACAATTTTCAAGCAACACTGTAGAACCATGCGTAGTTAGTCTGTAATTTAATGGGTCTGCCTATTTTTGTCATTGAAGACTTTAGTAAATTAAAAAATAATTTAGTAAAAAGTACATTTTGAGTACTTAAGGCTCAAAGAATTTTTGGTCAAGGCCATTTTGTGGTCAGGTATTATCAAGAGGCAGATACAAGTACATGTCGCTTCTTTATTAAGTGAAATACAAACAAAATCCCCAATGTGAAAACAAGAAACATGAACTAACAAAACAAGAAAAGGAGCAAGAGTAACCATTAAAACCCCCATTAGTCTTGGTCTTGGGTGTGGCATGGGAGGCCATCTCATCTGCCTCTGGCTTGGGCATGGCATGAGAGGCTGCCTTGTCATCCTCAGGCATGGACTTGGCTAGGGAAGCTGTCTGGTTGGCCTTGAGCACGACATAGGAGACCATCCCATCTGCCTCTGGCTTGAAATTGTCTGGTGAGTCAACCCTGTTGACATTTGGCTTGAGCTTGATTGGAGATGCCACCCTTTCAGACTCTAGCTTGAGCTGGGCTGCGGAGTTTGGCTGTAGAGGATTCCCCGTCAGCCTCTGGCTTGGGCTTGGCTGTAGAGGCCACCCCATCGACCTCTTGCTTGGGCTTGGCTGTAGAGGCCTCCCCGTCGAACTGCTGCTTGAGCTTGGCTACAGAGAGTGCTCCTTAAAAAATGTTTTAGGGGATGCCTAGCAGAGAGCTGGTTTAGCAATGCATTGAGCAAATGCTGTTAATTCTATAAATTTCAGGAAACTTGCTGCTTCCAAGTTTGAATCAAGCTTTCTGTCAGGTATACTCAGGAGGGGGATGCAAGTGCAGATGGTTTCATTATTAAAGCTGCGTTCACACTGTACGATTTTGGCCATGATTTGGTTGTCTGAGAAAAATTTTGAGAATCCTAAAGATTCCTATAATCCTAGGCCAAAATCTATAGTCTTTGATTGCTAGTTTGACATGTTCCCAGACATCCAATTAATAGCCGTTGTGATTTGTCAGAAGATTTGAAGCACAGTCCTGTAGTGTGGCTTCTCCTACTCTGTACGAGTCTTCTTGCATGTGTGTGTTTATCGTGTCTTGACCGTCATACAGTCTAACATTAATGACAACTGAGATCCTACAGTGTGACATGGCTTACAGAGGAGATCAAGTCCGTACGATCTGACAAGCAACAGTTGCAAAGGACTATTAAAAATCACACAGTGTGCACCCAGCTTAAGTGAAATGCAAACAAAACAACCAAAACTAATTAGGCACAACAAGAAACAGGTTTGAGTGATCAGTGAGGCATGTGCTCTGGTCATATGATGTGCTAGCACTGATGAAGTTCTTGTCAACCATTTTTGTGGCTGAAACTAGCAATGAGATAACCTTTGCAATGCTATATCACAGATTATCCTTCAAGCTCTACTCGACAGTGTCAGAATCTGTAAACCCTTTAACTCTCATATCAATTATTCTACTGAACATATGCTTCAGTAGGAAAAAAAAACTTTATGCATGTTTTTCCCCAACGCTAGAAGTCAGACCTTAATGCAAGCCTGTAGGGCAATTAACTAAAGCTAGTGGGACCCTCTGACATTTCCCAACATCCACTGGGTCCTGGGTACGAGAGCTGCAGCATAAGAACAGACTTGCGTCTCCAAATCTCATTAAGAAGAATAGGCAAAGGTCAGCCCAACCAGGAATACTTGTTTTTGAAAAATACACAATCCATTTCTGGAACTAATTAAAAAATAGTCCAGGATGTAGAAAATAGCTTCTTTGAACCATTTATCTCCTATTAGTTTGTTTTGGTCTCTTGATAGCTTAGCTTTTGATAGTGTGTGGAGATTGAAAACACTTCAACTAAGGCACTAGTGTTGATCAAATGCACATTTAGCAGAGGAGAAAGTTATAATAAGGGCTGTTGTATGTTTACAAAATCACACCAGTGTTTGCCTTAAATCTTTAAGCTTATGCTGTGGTTGAAATACTGAAATACTATTATTGTTAATAAAACAGTTTTAAGCAACCATACCTACCCATACCTAAATGTTAAAATATTGTGATTATGTTCAAGTTCTTTTGAACTGAGCAGAACAAGGCAGAATAAAAGTGTTTAAAGCTTAAACCTTAGTTTTTGTCATGAGAGCTACATCTCATATTTTCTTTTATACCTGTGCTGAGAACATGAAATTAATGAAGAGAGTAAAGGCAGAAACGACAAAATGGAAGTTAATTTGACACTACTATGCCAATAAAAATATGTAATAATATATAATAATAATAATAATAATAATAATAATAATAATAATAATAATAAGCGAGAGTTATATCTTCCATCAGCTGAGGCATTTGTATACAGCTACTGGTTTTGTGTGGACAGACCAGCCCATCCTCCATTTATGTGGAGACACTTCTTTTGTCATACTTGAAAGATTTGTTTTATTTGTCTTAATTTATGGGTGTGTACTGGCTCACTTTCTTTATTATTCATACTCTTTAATTAATGCCAATAATATAAAAGTGCTGGTTCTCTCAGTGGTATTCTTAGTCCCTGAACTAGTGAACTAACATGAGGATGTGTTTTTGATAGAGACTACAAATCATTTCTAAAGTCCACTCTGAACGTCTTCGAACAGCAAGGCCAGTTCTATTATTTTTATATGCTATATATTGAAGACATTTGGGTTTGAGATCAAAAGATGAATTTGAGATGATAGATCAGAATTTCAGCTTTCATTTTTTAAAATATTTACATTTAGATGTGTTAAACAACATAAAACAAGGCACCTTTGGTAGCAGACCACCACATTTTTAGGTGAGCAAAAGTATAGGAACAGATAGTATTAAAGTAAATAACACTTAATATTTTGGTGCATATACCTTGCTTGCAATAACTGCATCAAGCCGGTGCCCCACGGATATCACCAAACTGTTTAATTTATCTTTTGTTATGGTTTTCCAGGCTTTTAGCACAGCTTCTTTCAGTTGTTGTTGCTTTTGGGGGTTTTCTCCCTTTGGTCTCCTTTTCAGGAGGTGAAATGTATGCTCAACTGGGTTATGGTCTGGTGATTGACATGGCCAGTCTAAAACCTTCCACTTCTCCCCCTGATGAAGTCCTTTGTTATGTTGGCAGTGTACTTTGAGTCATTATATTGTTGGTTGATGAAGCTCCTCCTAATTAGATTGGATGCATTTCTCTGTAAACTGGCAGACAGAATGTTTCTGTAGACTTCTGAATTAATTCTGCTGCTACCATCATGAGTTTCATCATCAATAAAGATTAATGAGCCCATTCCAGAAGCAGCCATGCAAGCTGGCACCATGACACCACCATGATTTACTGATAAGCTTCTATGTTTTGGATCATGAGCAGATCCATTCTGTCTCCACACATTGGCCTTTCCACCACTTTCGTAGAAATTAATCTTGGTTCCAGAACTTTTGTGATTCATCTCTGTATTTCTTTGTTAATTTGAATCTGGCCTTCTGATTCTTACTCCTGATGAGTGGTTTGCATCATGTGGTATGTCCTCTACATTTCTGTGTTTGAAGTCTTCTTAGAATGAAGGACTGTGAAACTTTCACACTTGCCCTATGAAGGTTGTTGGTTATGTCATTAACTGTTATTTTTGGATTGTTCTTCACAGCTCGCTCAGTGTTTCTGTCATCAACTGCTGTTTTTTTTTTTTTTTTTAAGGCCAACCTATTACATGTCTGGTTGTTAGTAACCCTAACCCTAGCCAAGTGGTTCCTTTCTGAATCAGGACTTTCCAATTGGTGTATTGGCTATGCCCAATGCTTGTGTAATGACTGATAGATGTTCCCCTTTTTCTTAGCTTCAAAATGGCTTGCTCTTCTCCCATCAAAAACTCTCTGATCTTCATGTTGTTTTATACTTTTTAACAAAAAATGCATTCACAGATTAAATCTAGGGCTCCAACCAAGAGTAAACATTCAGAGCTATTAATTCTTTAAACAATCAATTTAACAGAACACACCTGTGCAGCAAGAAACACCTGTCAGTCATGTGTTCCAATATTTTGATCACTTGAAAAAATGGGTGAGTTCAAACAAATGGTGCCATGGTCTAAGTTGTTTAAAACATCCAGATGAAAATATGAGGAAATAAAATCTGAAATTCTGATCTATTGCCTCATATTCATCTTTTGAGCTCAAACCCAAATGTCTTCAGGGTAAACAAAAATAAATTAATGGTCCCTGCTGTCCCAATACTTTCAGAGAGGGCTATATAAGTTGTTCTGGATAAGGGTGCCTGCTATATATAAAAGTGCTGTAATCCATGCAAATTATATGATTTGAGTCAAGGTTTACATTGGTCAGTCTTCTAATGTGTGAATTTGCACACACTCAGGCGCATGAGTACAATACGAACATTTTTTTTTCTTCCAAATTTATATGATTTTGAACTAATACCAAATTTCTTGTGTAAACTCTTGTATGTACAAGTTACAAATAAATCCATTAGTATCCAGCTTGGTATATAAGGTCCACTGTTTGTATTGCAATTAAATGAGACACAGATCAGATTGAATATACCAGAATAAATGCTACAATTGAATTACTACAAATTCAAATGCGATGGCCAGGGTCAATGGGGAATGAATTTACACTCATATACAGTATATATTCATTAAGTGTCATGTACATTAGGCCAGAAATAGTTATTACCATAGGCTACCAATACATAGACCATAGGTCTACATGAACAAATAGCTAAAGTATAGGCTCACAACACATATTACAGAAAAATGTAAGACCCAACCAGAAAAACCTGATACCATAGACAGACATTGGCCTACAAATGCCTAGTGCTTACTGATGCTCAAATCTGAATGCAACTCACATGGCAATGCAACATCATGCTATATATGATTATTTCCACCATAAATGGCCTGTATTAGGACTATATGCAAAACCATTACAGAGTATGTATAAAAAAAATAATTGCACACATGTATCAAATAAGCTAAACCCAAGAAACACTGTTGCAAGCACCCATATCAACAGATGAATTCAGCACCACAGAGACGCACAACAGCGAAACGCAAAACACAGCAAAACATACACTGCCATTACAAGCAGTACTAACTGAGCAACCAGTTAAAGCAGAAACCCCTTCCACAAATACCAAATCGACAACAGCGTCACATTTTTGTCCACATATAATAGTAAATAAGCCTTACCTTTAACAGAACATCTTTCTTGACTTGAAGGGGGGGGGGGTCACATACACCCAATCGTAAATCTTTAGATGCATATATTTTTATAATTTTGTATATGTTTGTCAAATGCACAAAGGGATGAAATGGCTAATAATCAGAATGTGGATTTTATGGTGGGTTCATTTGTTACCCGATGCAATCCTACAATAGAAATAACTTCAGTGATAAGTTCTCTGTACATTTCTGATGACGAACAGTCCATTGATGATTGTAATAATGATAATATGGTGAATGTTGGCTGTGGACAAAATATGCAAGCAGAAATTGACCAACTTAAAGTGGATTTATTGAGAAAAAGTTCAAACTATAGACATAGACTTCAAACAATCCATAAACAGCACACTTAACCAGAAGCCAGTTTCAGGGAAGCTGTGGATGCTAGCTTAGCACAGATGTAAGACAATTTTCAAAGGTCCCAGGAGAAATTGGAGAGGGTGATTGTAGATTGTTTCCTGCGGAGAGATGCTAAATGGGAGTCAGATAAAGATACTCAGATAGACTAGCAGTACTACTCTCTACAGACTACATGCAATCTACATGCAGACTACATGCAATCTACATGCAGACTCCATGCTACATCCAACTTTTCTTCCATCCATGCTCCAAAACACTGGTACCTGCACCTAGAGATAGAACCACACCATCCAACTCGAGTGCCACCTATGACATCAATCCACCTGCTGACATTCCACCCTCCCATACCTCCTCCTCAGATGTGGCATCCTCATTCTGTGGATGACCGCCCATCTGACTGGAGTTTCTCGCCTTCAATGATTCTTGTGAGACGGCGGGCATGCTCAACTTCATAGAGCAATGTGAAAACTTCCTGGATCAGACCTCTTCCCAATGTGGAGCTTGTGAGAATGTTGAGCACAGTCCTGAGATGGCCCGCCCTGACCTGGTGGAAGGCAAAAAGAAGCAGAGTCAGAGATTGGCAATCTTTCAAAGAGGGCTGCTTTTTTGCCAGATGATTACCTGTGGAATTAATTACAAATTAATGTGTAAACAAATTAACAAATTAATGTTTAAATAAAAAATAAACCATTTACATTACACAGTTTCACCATTTTATAACAAAGTATTATTACACATGGTGACCGAGACCATGCCATGTAAACAATACAATGAGTCAGCACAATGCATGTACAAACTTTTCTAATTTACAAACAGGTAAATTCACTCAGTACAACACGGACCTTGTTCTTCACTGCAAACCAGGACTAAAAACTGAATATACTTATGAAGAATCCATGTTTGATAAGTGACAATTTTCGAACCATTCACAGAGCATGCACTGACTTTTTCTTCTTCTTCTGGTGTTTTATGGCGGTTGGCAATCCAACTTAAATGGTGCATTCCCACCACCTACTGGATTGGAGTGTGGAGCGCTAAATGGTTTAGAAATTGGGGAAAAAGACAAAACAAAAAAATGAACAAACAAAAAAAGTATCTTATATTCTGTTGATCAAGATTGTATCTTTTAAGTAATTAAATAATTCTTAATAAATTCTTGATAGCTTTGGACAGTTTCCTAACAAGATCTGAAGTGACACATTCTTTACTCCCAGAGATCTTAAAGCTTGAAATTAGAGTAAATCCTGCTTTATTACATGCATCACATGTTGTAATTACGTGTTCTACTGATTCTTCTTGACCACATTTGTCACATTTACCATTCTCATGTTTTCCTATTCTGTACAAACACTTATTTAATGTCCAATGTCCAATACACATTCTTTAAATTAAAACATCCTTTTTCCTGTTTCCAAATGTTCTTCTTTCTAGACCAACTTTTTCTTGAATGTGATGCAAGTGTCTACCTTTAGTTCCACCATCCCACTCTTTCTGCCATATCTTTCCAATTTCATTCACTATTAATCCTTTTAATTCTGTTTTATTTAAAGACTGTTTAATTTATGTCAATTTGTGTATGTTTCAAAGCCTGCTTAGCCAGATGGTCTGCCTCCTCATTTCCTTTTACACCTATATGTGATGGTACCCACAAGAAGTTTACTATAAGTCTAGATTGTCTTATTCTAAATAGACCATGCATCACTTCATATATCAAATTTTGTCTTGATACAAACTGTTGATAACTGAAGGCTAGTCTGTACATATCACTGACCTTGTAGGTTGTATTTCTTCTAACCATGTAAGTGCTAGGAATATTGCTATTAATTCTGTAGTAAATACAGAAATATGATCAGAGATTCTTTTTTAGATTTTAACTTTAAAATGGGGTATGAAAACTGCTTCTGCTGTAATTCCAGAGTCTGGATCCTTTGAGCCATCTGTATATATTTGCGCTATGCTATAGTATGTTTGATCAATATATTGTTGTACTGCTAAACTTTCTAACATATTCCTTTCTTTGTTATGCTTTTCTTCATATAACTGAATGTCCACTAGAGGCATAGAGAAAAACCAAGGAGGTATTGCTGACATAGAAGGGACAATGCTAATTTCACTTATTCCTATATTCTGTGCCTCCTTATTGGCTGTCCATCCAAAGCTTGTTTATTTTTTATACTCATACTCCCAGCAATCATTCAAGACTATCTTAACTGGATGACTATCCGAGTGACCTTTTAGATTAGTCTGGTATCTCATCTTTAACTTGAGCCTTCTAATTTCTATAGGCATTTCGGCCATCTCTACTTGTAATGCATGGTTGTCGTCCCAGAAGGAAGCCTCTTCTAAAGATGATGCACAAGAAAGCTCACAAACAGTTTGCTGAAGACAAGCAGACTTCTGGAATCATGGATTACTGGAATCATGTCCTGTGGTCTGATGAGACCAAGATAAACTTATTTGGTTCAGATGGTGTCAAGCGTGTGTGGCGGCAACCAGGTGAGCAGTACAAAGACAAGTGTGTCTTGCCTACAGTCAAGCATGGTGGTGGGAGTGTCATGGTCTGGGGCTGCATGAGTGCTGCCAGCACTGGGGAGGTACAGTTCATTGAGGGAACCATGCCAACATGTACTGTAACATACTGAAGCAGAGCATGATCAGTATGCAGTATTCCAGCATGATAACGGCCCCAAACACACCTCCAAGATGACCACTGCCTTGCTAAAGAAGCTGAGGGTGAAGGAGATGGACTGGCCAAGCATGTCTCCAGACCTAAACCCTATTGAGCATCTTTGGGGGATCCTCAAATGGAAGGTGGAGGAGCACAAGGTCTCTAACATCTACCATCTCCATGATGTCGTCATGGAGGAGTGGAAGAGGACTCCAGTGGCAACCTTTGAAGCTCTGGTGAACTCCATGCCCAAGAGGGTTAAGGCAGTGCTGGAAAATAATGGTGGCCACACAAAATATTGACACTTTGGGCCCAATTTGGACATTTTCACTTAGGGGTGTACTCACTTTTGTTGCCAGTGGTTTAGACATTAATGGCTGTGTGTTGAGTTATTTTGAGGGGACAGCAAATTTACACTGTTATACAAGCTGTACACTCACTACATTGTAGCAAAGTGTCATTTCTTCAGTGTTGTCACATGAAAAGATATAATCAAATATTTACAAAAATGTGAGGGGTGTACTCACTTTTGTGAAATACTGTATTTCTCCAGTTTCAAAATTATTCAACCCCCTGTTCTTTTTGGCCTGTTCAAAACGATCTGAGCTCAGAAGGGGCCCACCCAACTGAGAAACATTCTAGTAAGAACTCCAGGACTGTAGCTATTGCGCAGTTCACTGGGTCTACAGTGGATCCCTGCGGATGGGAATCTCCCAAGAAGTGCCATCGATCAAGGATATTATCACTGAGAACCATATTCGAGCTGGCCATTAAGGTTCTATTAGCAGCAGACATAGACTGTCTTGGCGAACTATTGCTAGAAATTGTGGGAGCAGAGCAATGGGGGGGAAGCGTACAGAAGTGACGTCGGCCACATGTGCACCATGGCATCCATCCCTAATTGTGCGGGAGGAGTGAGGGCGAACCACGGTGTGTTGTCTCCTTGCAGGCGAACACATGCAGTCCTGCTTGGCCAAACCTCTGCCATATGGACTCCACCACTTTCTGCAGGCTGCAGTGCTGCTAGTACTGGAAAGTCAATCAGTGTGTGTACGTTTTAATATTTTTTGTCCGTACTTCGGTTTAAAATATGCCGTTCTGCCCAATTTCTGCAGTTCATGTGGAAAAAATCTCAAAGTTTTAAAAGAGACACGACTGAAACCGATTACATCCCTATCAACAGACGTTACAGGTATTATTATAGGCTAGCTAGACAACGATAACATAGCTAGAACATGTTTTTTTTTGCAGCATTTCACCACATTTGCAAAGAGAAAATCTTGCTTTCTACGAGAATGTTTTCTATGTTCTATTGTGAATAACATATGGGTTTATGTCATTTGCAAATCATTGCATTCTGTTCTTATTTACATTTTACATAGCGTTGTAGTTTCATGCACACCTAGCTGTGGTATAAAGTTCTATATAAAATTACAGCCCTTGATAGAAGCAGATTTCTGTTTTCAGATAATGCTGTCAGATTCAGAGGACAACCGTCCAGGTACTTCAGACCATGTTGCGACAGAGAATCGGTGTTACAGGTTTGTTTGGTTTATAAAATATTTTCTGTAGGTGCTTGGGAGCATGGAATTTGTACATTTTTACATTTGTGCATGCTGTCTTCTTATTGGTAGAGAATACATGAAGGTGTATGCACCTGAAAATAGTGAAGAGGAGGATGAGATTATAACCACAGCACACTGTCTTGACCTCCCAGAGAAATTGAGTAAGCTACTAAACTATGTTGATTGGAAAATACAGTGGAGGAAATAAGTATTGAATGTATCAACATTTTTTTTTTTCAGTAAATATATTTACTGAAAAGAAATATAGAAAATATAGGTTATTCACATGAAATTTTCACCAGACTTTGGTATTAACTCAAGAAATCTGGAACTATAAAGAAATCCATACATTAAAGTCCATAAACGAAGTTATGTGTAATAAAGAGGAATCACACAGTAAAAAAATATTGAACACGCTAACTGAAATTTATTTAATACTTAGTGGAGAAGCCTTTGTATGTAATGACAGCTTCAAGATGCTTCCTGTATGAAGAGATTAATGGGCCGCAGTCTTCAGGTGTAATTTTGGCCCATTCTTCTAAAACATATCGTCTTTAATCTTGATCAATTGGATTCGAGTCATGTGATTGTCTGGGCCATTCTAACACATTGATGTTTTTTCTCTGAAACCAATTGAGAGTTTCCTTTACTGTATGCTTTGGATCTGTTTGCCTGCTGGAAGGTCCACCCACGTCTCATCTTCATCATCCTGGAGGATGGCAGCAGATTCTTCTCAAGAATCTCCCAATAAAGGGCTCCATTCATAGTTCCTTCAATTGTATGAAGTCTGCCAGTACCATGCCAGGAAAAACAGCCCCACACCACGATGCTTCCACCTCCAAACTTCACTGTCGGTATAGTGTTTTTAGAGTGATGACAGTGCCATTTCTTCTCCAAACATGGTGTGTAGTATGACAGCCAAAAATGTTAACTTTGCTCTCATCTGACTAGACTACACTTTCCCAGTATTTCATAGGCTTGTCCAAATGAGTTGTAGCAAACTTTAAACAAGCTTTGACATGCCTTTTCTTTAGTAATGGAATCTTGCAGGGTGAGCATGCATAGAGGCCATGGCGGTGGAGTGCATTGCCTATTGTTTTCTTGGTGACGATGGTACCTGATGCCTTCAAGTGTTTCTGGAGCTCTTTCTGAGTGGTCCTTCACTCTTGGGCTACTCTTCTGACCATTCTTCTGACTCCCTGGTCAACACTGGTGATTTTGCTGTGTTCGAGGAGGCGACCTCCCTAGTGGAATGAGCCCTTATGCCCAGAGGTGTAGCTAGGCCGTGCACCTCATAAGCAATAGAGATTGCGTCGCCTATCTAATTAGAGATGTGCTGCTTTGACACAACATCACCCCTACTGTCACCACCAAAGCAGACCAGCAGCTGCTCCGACTAAAGCCACTGGCCGGAGCGGTGGACGTAAGTACAGAGAGCCCTTACTGGACACAGCAGGTGCATCCTCTCTTGTTCCAGTGTGAGGAACAGAGGAGAGCAGAAAGCCTGCAACACCACAGGGTGGGCAGCAGATGTAGGCATTTTAGGAATATAATCCGGCCTAGGATACAGGAAGGCCTTGGCTAATCCAGGTGCAAAATCAAGGCAGGAAGGGGCAACAGAGAGAGCTTGTAGACCTCCTACTCGCTTGAGAGATGTCAGGGCCAGTAGGAGAGCTACCTTTAGAGTCAGAAGCTTCTCAGTGGCTGACTCTAAGGGCTCAAATGGAGCCCCTGACAGACCTTCCAGGGCCACAGAAGGTCCCAGGAAGGTATGCGTGGCCTGCAGATGGGCCTCAGCCGCCTAACACCATGCATGAACCTTGAAATTAGAGGATGTTGCCCCACAGAGACTCCATCGACAGGGGTGTGGCTGGCCGAAATGGGGGCCACGTAAACCCTGATTGTTGAAGGAGCCCACCCCACTGAGGAATGTTCTTGTAAGAACTCCAGGACTGTAGCTATTGCGCAGTTCACTGGGTCTAGCTGATGTTCCTCACACCACAAGACAAAACGCTGCCACTTGAGTGCATACAATTTCCTTGTGGATTGTGCTCAAGCATTTAACATGGTCTCTACAACCTCAGTTGTGAGACCAGAATCTATGAGCTTGTGCCCTTCAGGGGCCAGACCCACAGTTTCCATAGTTCCAGCCTAGGGTGATAAATCAACCCTCCGGCTTGAGACAGCACGTCCCTGAGGATGGGAATCTCCCAACAAGTGCCGTCGGGCAGGGATATTATCAGTGCTACTAGCAGCAGATGTAGACGGTCTTGGCAAACTCTCACTAGAACTTGTGGGAGCAGAGCGATCAGGGGAAAAGCATATAGATGTGACCTCAGCCACATGTGCACCATGGCGTCCAGCCACAATGGTGCGGGAGGAGTGAGGGTAAACCACAGAGCAGTGGCTGCCCGGAATGTACATTGCACTCACTATCAAGAACTTTCCCTCTGCCCAGAGAAGGATTAGTTGCGCCTGCCTGAACAGGCGGAGTGAACGTAACCCTCCCTGGTAGTTCATATATGAGAACACTGCTGTGTTGTCTGTCACAACTAACACATGGTGACCTCTTAACTGAGGAAGAAAGAACTTCAATGCTAGTAATACGGCCCGCATCTCTATGCGATTTATATGCCACTCCAGATGAGGGTCGCTCCAAAAACTGGGAGCTGGACAGCCATCTAAGACTGCACACCAGCCCATTAGACAGGCATCTGTCATTACCATCTTGCAATAAGGAGATGTCCCTAGGGTGTGACCTAAGGCTAGAAACTGGGGACACCCCCAAATACTCACAGCAAGTAAGCATCACTGCGTGACACTGATTACTCTCAGAGGTTTCATCCTCGGATGAAACCCCCGACCTTTCAACCAAAACTGAAATGGTGTCGTGTAATAGGCTGCTGCTGCCATAAGGCCCAACAGTCTCTCATAGAGACTGGAGGCAATGCCCAGACCCAGATTTATCTTGCTCAATGTTGATAGGACCAATCCTAGGCATGTTGAGAATAGAAATGCCCTCATCATAGTACAATCCCATATAACCCCTAGAAAAGTTGTCCTCTGCATTGGAGAAAGCATACGTTACCTGAGCCGCAAGCTCCTCAGGTGGGCGAGAACAACATCTCAATGTTGAAGCACCAGTTCCCTGGATCGTGCTAGAATTAACCGGTCATCCAGATAGTTCAGTAAACGGATGCCCTGGAGTAGCAAGGGAGGCAGATCAGCATCCATGCACTTTGTGAAGGTGCGAGAACCCAATATTGGTATACATTGTCTCCAAACGCAAACCTCAAGAACTTCCTGTGACTGGGCGATATTCCTATGTGGAAATATGTGTCTTTCAGATCTATCGTCACAAACCAGTCCTCGAACTGAATCTGTGGCACGATAAGTTTGAACATCAGCATCTTGAACCTGTATGTCCGAAGAGTACAGTTCAGATGACGCAGATCTAAAATTGGCCGCATCTTTTTTGCAGACCAGGAAATAACAGCTGTAAAAACCTCCCTCCCTTAGGGAACGGGGTACATGCTCTATGGCCCCTTTGTCTAAAAGGGATCTTACTTCCTGCACTAACATTGGGCTCTGCTCTGTTCTGACTACTGTGGTGAGCACACTTCTGAACCAGGGGGGTCGAGCTCTGAACTGGACCCGGTAACCCTTTTCTATGGTAGACAGACCACATGGAGACACATTTGGCAGTAGTTTCCATGCTGCCAGATGGTCTTTTAGTAGCGTTAGCATTTCCACATTCTGTTGGAGAGAAAGCATCAGATTTCTGTTGTCCTCTGACAGCTCGCTGACCAGAGAAGGCTGAAAACGTGGGACAGTCTTGGCTAGGGTAGGCCCTACAGTAGCACTGGGGGCTATCTGCCCTAACAACCTCATGTACCCTGATATGTCCCTCCCTGTCCCATCATGACCTTTCCTTCTTTGCCTGCTTTGCTTTTATGATCATTCTTAGATCAGGCCTGGTAGCAGGTTGCTGCTGTGGCTGCCTGGTCCCCCTGCCTCTCCGCGGGGGGAGGCGGGCTGCCACACTGACCTTCTCTGCCTCCCTCGCACTAGCGCTGGTGAATTCGACATAACGGGGAAGGAACTGGCTGAATGCCACTGTTTGCTGGTTTGCCTCATGAAACCTGTCGGTGATGTCATTAACCACGCCGCCAAACAGGCCAGAAGGTTTAACAGGGGCGGCCAGCAAGGAGACCTTATCTTTGTCCCCCATCCCTGAGAGGTTGAGCCATTGGTGCCTCTCCGCCACAACCAAGCTATCCATTGAACGGCCGATATGACAGGCCGTTTGCTTGGTCGCCCGGAGAGACAAATCTGTGGCATGGCGCAGCTCTGCCACTGCCTCAGGCCCAATTTCCTCCCCAGTAGCTCACTCAGCAGGTCTGCTTGGTAGGCCTGCAACACTGCCATTGTATGCAGCGACCCACAAGCAAGATCCACTGCCGCATAGGCTTTGCCCACCAACCCCAAGGTGGCCTTACATGGCTTGGAAGGTAAAGTTGGCCCCCTAAATTACCTGCCGTTGATGGAGAGAGGTGGCTCGCAAGCGCCTCCTCCACTTACGGCATCGCTAAATAGCCGTGCTGCTCACTCCCCATGACGGCTGAGTAATAAGACATTGCGGGGTTATAAACACGGCTAGCGTATGGTTTTCCTCAGAAGCGTGATATCTCATCATGCATTTCTGGAAAAAAGGGGAGTTTTCTGCGGTGTTTGGGAGATTTATATTTATTTTCACTGGAGAGGAAGCGCTCATCCAGCCTGCTACGAGCCACTTCCTCTTCCCCAGGCCAGTCTATATTCAACTTTTCAACTGCCCTAGAAATCACCTCAAGCAGCTTTTTATATGCTTGAGAGCTGCTCTCGGTTTTTGGTGCAGTGGCACCTTCTACCAACTCCTCTGAGTCAGAGAGGGTGTTTTTGGCTTTCCATAGGGGAAGGAGGAGTCACGACGCGAGCTCCAAAGTCAGGTGGATAGCCGGACCCAGAGCAAGAGATCTCCGGCTCTTCTTCCAAATCCATACGAGATCTCCAGGACCTGAGCCGGCTGGCTGCCTCAGCAGTGAACGGCCCAGATCCGCGAGGCTCTGAAACCCAACTCCCTTCGGATGAGAAGAGAGCGAGTCGTGAGCGGAGCTGCCTAATCGTAAAACATTCACAGTGCTGACAGTCAGCCCCCAAAAGGGCTACCGTCGCATGCTCCAGCCCTAAACACTTCACACAGAAAGCGTGTCTGTCTCCTCCCATGATGAAACAGAAGCAAGGCGTAACACAGTTTCTGAATTCTGTCTCGCTCATTCTTTCTTTCTCTTTTTTTTTCTTTTAAAAAGGGATCGAAAAGTTCAGAGACTTTGAGAAAATATAGAGAGGAAATGAAGCGTCTTTTTGTTACAACATGCATTCTTGCTGAAGATAATAAGGCTGATGGCATGGTTCACAGGTGCCATATATATATATCACGCGACGTGCTTAATTCCCATGTCACCTGATCATGGCGGGTCAATAAATAGAGGCATGATTTTACACAAGCTTCAGATGCCGGTCATGCGTGCAAGGGCGCTTCCATAGTGTTATGCTAAATGCAACGTTGAGTTCCCTTTGAAAGGAAACTCAGCCCAGCAGGTAGTAACCAGAGGCAAAAAGAATCCAAGACATTTTGCTTTTGGTCAGACTTGACAGATCTCCTTGACTGTGAAGGTTTGTTATTTGTAGTTTAACAAATGTTCTGTTTTTGGTGAACTTCAGAAAACTTTAAAGAAATAGTTCATACAAAAAATGAAAATGGTCAATTACTCAAGTTGTTCTAAACCTGTAGGACTTTCTTTCTTGTGTAAAACACAAATACAGTTTTATTTGCTCTCTCCTCTTCATACAATGGCAGTGGATTGTATCTACCTTTCAAGCTTCAAAAAGGACAAATATATCATAAAAGTATTCCATGCAACTCTTATGTTCTGCAGGTGTATAATTGGTTTTGGTGATAAAAACAAGTTATTATTAATAAAGTGTCTTTCAAATATATAGTACAAGTTGTAATGGAATACAGTTATAATATTTTGTGCCCTTTTTGAAGCTTGAAAGCTAGTAGATCCATTGATCAACTATCCATTACCATATGAACAAGAGTGAGCAGGTTATTCTTAAAAATTTCTCAATTTGTGTTCCACTGAAAGTAAATGATAGACATTTATGGGTAATTTTTTTTTCTAGTTTTGTTCGAAATTCCATAATTATTATTTTTTGTCCTTGTAGAACACCAGACTGAAATGTCACTGGAGAATGTGCTGATGTTTGCTACTGTCCTGACATCACTTCCACCTGCTGGAATAGCACCGCTACCATGCATTGTGTTTCTTGCCAATTCACCCTTCCCAATGGCAAATACACAAACACCCTTAAGTTGCCACTCTTAGACCCTTATAGTCTTTTTCAGACTTGCATGTATTTTGGAATACAGAATTCTCCAGGTTTTGGTTGCGTATAATGCAAAATTTTAATTCTCAGTATTATCAATTCACAATTTATGCAATGTCACAATGTTGCATTCTGTGTATTGCACTGTTTCATAAGTTCTTCTCGGTTCTTGTACTCAATGGTTTCTATAGTCATCTTTAAGTATACTCATTCTCAGAGAGCTGCGGATTGCTTCAGCATGAAGTAAAGTTTTAATGCTTCCTCCCAGTTCTCTGGTGACTGTAATTGATTGTGTTCCATTGTAAACTCAAGATATTCCTGAGTTTTTTTTATCACAACATATCTGAGTTGTCAGCCTTGACTCCGGAAAAGCACCCAACTCGACTTCATCTGCAAAGCCGCAGTCCCTTAATCCAGACCTGCAAGAAGTTAAATTTCTGAGTAAATGTATTTAGCACCCATATATACAATGTGACTTTTGTAATTGTAGTAGTGTATTGTAAGCAAGTTTATCATTAAATCATTGTTATGAGACAGAGGACAAAGACTTCTGATTTCCTGACCTGTGTGGTAGATAATACAGTTCATTTGATACCCCGCCAGGGCACATTGCAAGTTTAGAGGGCCTAATCCTGTGCTTATTCCACATTCATCCAGGTCTGCCTGCAGAATATTCTGGAAGTAGAACTGAAGCAGGTACTGGTGTTCGTTGCTGCCATTGAAGTGTCCTTCGTTCCTGAGATCCGCAAAGAGTTCTATCCAGAACTGAGCCCTAGAACACAAAAGTCCAGATACATCAATGGCATGATACAATAATGAACTCTTAAATAATGTTGTGTTATTGATGCAGATTAATTTAAATGAAAAGAAATATTAAAATGTACTAGTTGTAATAGTATAACGAAAGCATCAAACAAATGATCACTTTACTACTTTTTTTTTTCAAGAATTGAAGAAGAATATGAAATCCACACAAACCTTGCTTTTCTAAAGCTGGACCATCAGGATTCAATGCGCTGATTGTTCATTGATGTGTCATACATATGGCATCTTGAGCCAGCATAGTAGTCCTTATGGTGATGACGGAGAGTACATTGTATTGCTGCCATTGTATCATTTTCTGTTCCACATTCCTTTCATAGTCTCAGGGACAACACCAAGGCATTGTACACAGGTAACGAAGCTGTGTGCAATAACAGGAGGGTCATTGTTAGTAGGCCCACAATTAAGCCACAGGATACGTCTGGAAAAGCCACCAATGCATCCCGATATACCGAGTCTAGGCTTAAAATGTATTTGTTTACTCAAGCCTACCATGAGTAGACTTTCTTTTATGCAAATCACAGTCTTACCTAACAATCTCTTCCTCTCTCTTTCTGTCCAGCCGCACATGATTTTATGGAGATACTAGTAATCCTAATACTTTCTGCTCTCCGGACCTGCCAGTTCCATTCAAATGCCCTACCTCTGGATGGAGCTCTCATCAACTCCAATTCCACATGGACGTTCTCACTGTGGTTGCTGGGACTACGGTTGCTACTATGGCCCTGGGACTGCAATTACCACAAGCAGTTTTGCACTCGGGTCTCCTTTGAACAGTGGACTAATACATGTGATTTAGGAATGATTTAAATGCTTGTCGATGTAATTAATTTGAAATGTACTTTTATAGACTTTTTTTGTAGACTCTTCAGGAGTGAACCTTTTCCAGGGGACGTCTTTCCAGCTGGCATCAGCTCTACAACGTCTCTTCAACTCTTCAGAGCTTCATTCTTCCATCACTGATAAACTGAATGCTTTTTCTAAGGTAGCAGTAGCATGAGACCTTTTACACACTCATCATGCAGAACTGAACCGTTCCAAGTTTTTTGGTGGGTTAAAATTATATTTAATTGTTCATCTATTCAATTTAATTAAATTTTATTTGTATAGTGCTTTTTACAATAGACATTGTCTCAAAGCATCTTTACAGAAATATCAACACGGTATACAGATATTAAAGGTGTGAATTTATCGCAACTGAGCAAGCCACTGAGTGGCGACAGTGGCAAGGAAAAACTCCCTAAGATGTTTTAAGAGGAAGAAAACTTGAGAGGAACCAGACTCAGAAGGGAACCCATCCTCATCTGGGTAACAACAGATAATGTGAAAAAGTTCATTATTGACTTATATGAATTCTGTATGGCCATAGAAGCAGCCGTAGTCCCAGCAGTCTGGAATTGGAGTAGATTAGAGCTCCATCCAGAGGCAGGACATCCGAAACGGATCAGGCAGGTCCGGAGATCAGAAAGGATCAGGATCTCTAGTATCTCCATAAAATCGTGTGTGGCTCAGCAGAAGGAGAGGGGAGAGAAAAGATTATTAGGATTGGGAATTAGCATAATAGAGAGACTAGTCAGGGTAGGCATGAGTAAACAAATACGTTTTAAGCCTAGACTTAAACACTGAGACTGTGTCTGAGTCCCGAACACTAATTGGAAGACTGTTCCATAACAGTGGGGCTCTATAAGCGAAAGCTCTTCCCCCTGCTGTAGCCTTCACTATTCTAGGTACCGTCAAATAGCCTGCATCTTTTGATCTAAGTAGGCGTGGCGGATCATAGAAAACCAAAAGGTCGATTATATACTGTGGTGCGAGACCGTTTAGTGCTTTATAAGTTAATAAAAGTATTTTATAATCCATGCGAGATTTAACTGGGAGCCAATGCAGTGTGGATAAGATTGGGGTGATGTGGTCGTATCTTCTGGTTCTAGTTAGGACTCTAGCAGCTGCATTTTGGACTAACTGGAGTTTGTTTATGTTCCTACTGGAACATCCAGACAGTAAGGCATTACAGTAATCTAATCTACAGTTGATGAATGCATGAACTAGTATTTCTGCATCATGTAGTGACAATATATTTCTTATCTTAGAAATATTTCTGAGATGAAAGAAAGCTATTCTAGTAATATTATCTACATGAGCATCAAATGATAGGCTGGAGTCTATATTCACTCCAAGGTCTTTTACTACTGTACATGATGAAACAGAAAGTCCATCCAGAGTAACCATGTGATCAGAAAGCTTATTTCTAGCTACACGTGGTCCTAATACAAGTATTTCTGTTTTATCAGAATTAAGTAAAAGGAAGTTAGTTAACATCCAACGCCTAATGTCCTTTACACAATCCTCAACTTTACTAAGCTGCTGTCTGTCCTCTGGCTTTGCTGAAACATACAAATGTGTATCATCAGCATAACAGTGGAAGCTAATTCCATGTTTACGAATAATTTGACCCAGAGGTAGCATATACAAAGTAAAAAGCAGTGGGCCTAAAACAGAACCCTGCGGAACTCCAAAGGTAACCTCGGTATGTGCGGAGAAGTCTCCATTTACATCTACGAATTGATAACAATCGGTCAGATAAGACCTGAACCAAGAGAGGAATGTTCCCTTAATGCCAACAACATTTTCTAATCTATCGAGGAGAATAGTATGATCTATAGTATCAAAAGCTGCACTAAGGTCGAGTAACACAAGCAGCGAGACACAACCCTGATCAGAGGCCAGTAGTAGGTCATTTAATACTTTAACTAATGCTGTCTCTGTGCTATGATGAGGTCTAAATCCTGACTGATACATTTCATAAATGTTATTCCTATGTAAGTACAAGCATAACTGCTTTGCTACAACCTTTTCTAAGATCTTAGAGATGAAGCAGACATCTATAACTGATGCCTCAATTATCTGTTTGAGATTGTGTATCATTTGTATATTTTTACATTTATTATTTTATTTCTTGAAGTGCTGCCACAGAAAAAAGCATAAAAAAAACTTGCCTCACACACACACACACATATATGTATATGTGTGTGTATATGTTTGTTTCCTGGTTAACACAAGGTTCTGTGTGTGATGTTACAATATTTTATATTTTATATACACACATTTAATGAGTATCATAGTCATTAATGTGACAACTGCAACTAGGACTATTCATTAAAAATATATTGCCAATATAGTAGACTCCTCTTAGATGAATAATTCAGTGTTTGCCATTGTCTCATTCTCATATATCATTGTTTTAAACTATATTAAACTTTGTCTCTTGCTTTTGTTATATCATATTGCTGTTGACAGCATCTGCTTCTGCAGTCTGCTTTTTTTTTTTCAGGCCTAAGTGCAAGATGCTCATGAAATGTTCCCTCTCAGGCACCTCTATTCAAGGAAAAAATCTGGCAACCTTGGTGATGAACTACACTTAGAAAATTTCAATAATCTGAATGGGTTCCTTCTGTAAGCCGCCTCTTGTCTTTTGATAATTTTTTTGAGAATAGATATTTACACTTGTTTTTGAAAGTTTGAAATGGCAACTCTGAATAAGGCACAGTATTCCTCAGTGTTAACTTAAAACATACATTTACTTACAATTATTCTACAGTGGTGCTTGAAAGTTTAAGTAGAATTTTCTATGTATCTGCATAAATTTGAATTAAAGCACACCTAATATAGTTTTTCAAATATTACATTTCATATAGTGTGTTATATAGCTGTTTGTGAATGTAAAAAAAGTCTGCAAAGTTTCAAAAATCAAAGTGCGTGACAAATGGAGTTATTAACTCCCAAAAGAAATAACCAATTCTGAACTGCTGAAACGAGTCGTTAGTAATTCCAAACCTACTTCCTGTACTAACCAACATAGGTTTGTAACAAAAAACTGCATCTGATCTTCATTGGCTGCTCGCGAAAAGCTTTGACCCGCCCTCAAACACTACAGTTGTAGTTGCCCTGAAAGAGATAGGTTCCATTTGTCCCCAGGTCTAGAAAATGCTGTTTTTTGCACTGCCACTTTGCATTTACTACCAAAGGATGGGGATTTAAAGCGTCGGTGTTTAAAGATTATTTTTAAAACAATACCAAACCAGTTCAAATCCGACCTTCGTTTGTGTTCCCATCATTTCACTGACAACTGCTTCTCCAATCTAGCTGAACTCAATGCGAGATTTGCAAAATGATTATTTATTAAACATGGGGCCATACCAACTTTATTTGGACCATCATGCATTTCTGGATCAGAACCTGTAAGTATGATTAATTATTTATGTATGTATTTTCTACCTAGTTTTCCAAATGCATAGTTTTGTGTTGTATACGTGTATAGCCAGTGCACGATGTTAGCCTGTTAGCTGTTAGCCTCTGCTAACTGGCAAACTCATGTTATTGTAAAACTACTTATAACCTTACCATAGAGGAATAGGCTAACACGTTACTGTCTTGAAATACCTCTGCTAATCAGCCATGGGCCCAATATTACCCACAATTTTGTTGATTAATTGAGATTACACATATTTTAAAGTTTCTTTTTCTGAGTTTTTGTCACTAGTAAAGAGTGGATTAGAAATATGCACATCAGTTTGTTGTACACTTGTTACAGCTTATGTAGAGGAATTGCACTGCAGCGCTGTTGGAGTCAGGTTCAAATTGGTAAGGTAAAACATTTTTTCAGATGGAGCTGAAACTTGCATATGTTAGTGGTAAGTGGTAGACCAATCGCAACAGACTGGGACATCTGACCAATCAGAGCAGGGTAGGCTCTCTGATAGGAGGAGTTTAGAATTAATCCATTAGAACAGATCTTTGAATGAGTCGTTATTGACACTGAGGAAAAAAAGGTAATGCTGCAGTTTCAATTATGAGCAAATTAAAGTGTCTTTTGCCTTGAATGCATGTAAATCTATTGTGTGCGACCTTTAAAACAAAATTAGGCACTTTGCAAAACCATAATAGTTGCACTTTAAAATATCGGATTTTCATATAAGTACTAAAAGTAGACAAAGTGAACCAAATAGGGCTGCAACTAACGATTATTTTGATAATCAATTAATCTGTCAGTTATTTCTTCAATTAATCGATTAGTTGGATTAAAAGGCCAATTTTTATTTTCTATATTAAAAAAAAAAAAAAAATACGTTATTTCACATTCTGCCCAATGCATCTTCAAGCATTGTGCAAATTGAAGGCTATGAAAAAGGTATTAAATGTATTATTGTGGGATATGCTATACATTGTGCAAAGGATTTAAAAATAAATATTAACATTATATTTTGAAAACAAAGAGCAACTGATTGTCCACAAGCTTTAAAGCAGAAGTTAAATTTCTATATTAAGAAGAAAGAAAAACAAAAGCACAAAATAAGTGTTAAATGGTAAGAAGTTGAATGCTCTGCAGTAACACACACATTCACTCATCTGAACACAGTAATGTTACTTTATTAATTAAATTTACATCACTTCTTACATTTATATAATATTACATGTTATACCATTTTCGAATGGCGTTTCAATGAATTTGACGGTGAGTATGCCACAATTGACATGAGGGTATATCTCTGTAACGCTTAGAGTGATTGTGACAAAACCTGGTATGTGTCATCAGCATTAGGCCATGAGCTTAGCTGCCACATTTCAGAATAGCACCATCTAATGGTCACAAGATATGAAATTTTTTTTGCTTATAACTTCTGAACAGTTTTTCATAAAATCATCAAATTGTTCTCATTAGATTCTGGGAGCCATACCAAGTCTAACAATATGAAAGATTCCTTTGTTGGCCATTTTGGATGTTGGCTATTTTGAATTTAGTGATAAAATGCTGTATTTTACGAACGACTTAGCATATCATTACGAAACTTTGCCACGATGCTCTGAAGGGACACATAAAGTTTCAGGACAACATAAAATTATAATGCTAGTTGACTCCTTTTGACTACTGTCATGAGACCATGGTTCCATGCTTCAGTCAGAGAACAATGATGCCAATTATGTCATGATCGAGCAAATTTCCTGTCCGTTATTTTGAAAAGTTTTGAAAAGCTACTTTTTCAAACTCCTCCTAGATCGTTTGTCCACTTTCCATGAAAATTGGCCTGCCTCATCTACATGCACTCATGACAAAAAGTTATTCACGGAATTTTGATAAACCATACCATTTTCAAACGGCACTTCAACAAATTTGAAGAATGAGTAAAATTGAACTTGAGGCTGTATCTCAGCAACGCTTTGAGGGATTGTGACGAAACCTGTGTCATCAGCATTAAGCCCCGAGATTACTTGCAATGTTTTGGCCCCTACTGTTCAAGAGGTAGCAAAAATTGCTTTTTGGCTTATAACTCTTGAACACTTTCCTGCATGATATGCATCATGCCCAGATGCTACCTGAGCAGTTTCAGAACAGCGCCACCTACTGGACAAAATTCTAAGAAGTAGTTATTTTAATTACTTTTAAAATAAGCATTTTTTTTTATGATTGAAAGTTTACTTTTTCTAACTCCTCATACACTGTTCATCGGACTCAAACCAAAAACATGTCACAAAGCTTCTTTGGCTGCTCATGGTGCCGATGATTGGCTTGACCCCAGTATTGCTGCTTGCAGCTATATTTATTGAATATTTTCGATTTTATTGATTGGTTGTTGCAGCCCGAGGACCAAATTTAATAAATGAGTCTGTTCCAAATCAGGAAAACACTGAACAACAATGGTGTGTATGACAGGGTTGCACAGAGAAAGTCACTGCTCTCCAAAAAGAACATTGCTGCCCTTATGCAGTTTAACAAACATGTGGACAAGCCAGAAGACTACTGGAATGTTTTGTGAATGGATGAGACCAAAATAGATTTTTTGGTTTAAATGAAATGGAATGGGGGGTCACCAGAAACTGAAAGCAAAGGGTCACATACTTTTGCCACTTACATATATGGAATATTGGATCATTTTCCTCATTAAATAAATGACCAAGTATAATATTTTTGTCTCATTTGCTTAAGAAAGTTCTTTTTGTCTAATGTTAGGACTTGTGTGAAAATCTTATGTTGTTTAAGGTCATATTTATGCAGATATATATAAAATTATTAAGGGTTCACAAACTTTCAAGCACCACTCTGTGTGTTCAAGGAAAACTTAAGGACTAGTACATTTATATTATTTATAGTAGTAAACTGAAAGATGA
Source organism: Ictalurus furcatus (assembly GCF_023375685.1). Classification (NCBI taxonomy): domain Eukaryota; kingdom Metazoa; phylum Chordata; class Actinopteri; order Siluriformes; family Ictaluridae; genus Ictalurus; species Ictalurus furcatus. The sequence continues at coordinate 13,283,983 of NC_071265.1, read as the reverse complement.
AAGTACAGTCTACTATATTTTCATATGGGAAGATCAGGTTGTTTAACGATGTGTCAAACCCATTGGTATTTCAAAACAACAGCTCCTGTGATAGATTTTTTTTTGGTCGGTGGTCGGTGATGTCACTAAAACTAATTAGGTGTGAGGAAGACATCTATAAATGTCACTGTTCACCTACACAGTTACTAGCCAAAGAGGTGTCAGGTAAGTATTGCCACTCTGAGGGGGTTAACTGGAGCAGCACTATACCTGCAGTATCATTTGTACGTAGATTAGTTCAGCAAATCATTATGGAAATGTAATATACTATTGTTGTTTGATTTTGCAATTAATGCAGAATACAAAATTCTGTCCTTTTATTCTGACTACAATTTAATTTATCTTCCATGTTTCATAGTCAGAGAAATCGATACAGTTACAGTTATCAGACACACACATGCAGACTGTGGTGTGAATGTATATATTTACACAAATAAATAAAATAATTTATAAATAATTTGTGTCAACTGTCACCATGTAATGGGTTGTTGTACTATATAAAACTCTATATATTGTTAATATTAATCCCTGTATCATGAAAATATGGCTGAATTTTGAATACATTGATATACTGCAGGGATTATTCAAAATGTCAGGCTAAAGTATTGGCTTATCACACAGTGATGGTATTGACATTCTTACAGATTGTTTGAGATGAACTGAAATCACATGTATACTTTATTTGTAACTGATAACTATGTATTTAAACAAATTTCACAGTGTTAAGCAGTTTTGCTGCAAATATTTGATTTGCTAATATCTCCTATATTGTATGATAATTTATTATCTTCTTAAAAACTGATTCTCTCTAAGACACACGGCATTCAGCTGCAGCATTATGAAAAAAGTGTACAGCATATGGAATCACTATTCTCACTATTTCATTGACATATCGTTTTAAGATTAAGATTGCCTTAAGCAATTTAATGCTTTTCCATTGTAGGACATACGAGCATGAACTCAACTGGAACTCTGGTACGAGACACATTCAGCAATGCATTTGCAAAGAATTTCATTTTGGTGGGAGTGTGGCTTAGCCTGAGCTACATCAGTGGTAGTGCTGTGGCTAACTTCTTCAGCAACCAGATATTTTATGAGGACCCACGCTATATTCTCTTCATTCACATGGTCATAAATGATGCAGTGCAGCTGACTGTCACAGTGGCTCTGTTCATAGTGAGTTACATTTACTATTCCATCAATGTATCTGTCTGCTGTGTCTTTATTCTTGTGGCTGTCTTTACCACACGCAACACACCCTTAAGCCTGGCTGGGATGGCTATTGAGCGCTACATTGCCATTTGTGAACCTCTACATCATACCCAGATCTGCACTGTACAGCGAACTTATCTCCTCATCGGCTTTATCTGGTTCATCTGTGTAGTACCTGACATCACTGACCTATTTATAACTCTGGCTACAGAACCCATCAGCTTCTTCCATAGTTCTATGTTTTGTCTGCGCCAAAATATCTTTAAAGACCCAGTGCTTCTGTACAAGAGGCAAGCATTTGATGCAATCTACTTCTCTTTAGTCTTCCTCACTCTAGTCTATACATATCTGAAGGTTATGTTTGCAGCCCGGGCCATCTCTACTGAGAAAACATCAGCCCAGAAGGCAAGAAAAACTATTTTGCTTCATGGAGCTCAACTTCTCATGTGTATGCTCTCCTATATTTCTCCCAGTGTTGAGGTCATCCTAAATATTATCTTCCCTGGACATATCCTGGAGATCCGCTATGTCAACTATCTCATTGTCTACATCTTGCCACGTTTTCTAGGGCCAATCATATATGGAGTGCGAGATCAAAAGTTCTGCAAGTATCTAAAGAGGTATTTTATATTTGTTAATTGCAAATCCAGCACAAAGGTAGACAGCCAAGAGGAAGATAATTAAACTAACATATAATGTCATGCTGTGAAGATGTACTCTATTAATATTATGAGATGAAATAAACAAATGTTTGTATCATTTATTAAACGACCATTTATTTCTTATTTAAAAGTTGTTAACTGTCAATAGTGATCAATTTTTAGATACAACATCAGAATTATTGGCACCATTTATGGAAAATTAGTAAGAATAAATATATTAAATTGAACAATACATGCAATATACTGTGTGTGTATATGAAAATTTGCGAACCCTTTAGAATTTTCTAGATTTCTGCTTAAATATTTCATAAAACATCATTTGATTTTCACACAAATCCTAAAATTAGACAATGAGAACCCAGTTAATCAAATGAGACAAATATTATACCTGGTCATTTATTTATCGAGGAACATATTCCGGTAAATTTTGATTATTCTTGCACATTGGCTTGGAGGAATTTTAGCTCATTCCTCAGTACAGAACAGCTTCAACTCTAGGATGTTGGTGGATTTCCTCAAGGAACTGCTTGCTTTGGGTCTTCCACAACATTTCTATTAGATTAAGGTCAGAACTTTGATGTGACAATTCCAAAACATTAACTTTTTTCTTAATTAACCATTCTTTGGTAGAATGATGTGTGCTTAGAGTTGTTGTCTTGCTGCATGACACACTTTCTCTTGATTCAGTTCATGAACTGATGTCCTGACATTTTTGCTGGTATACTTCAGAAATCATTAAGAATTCACAACTTTTCTTGGCCAGATGTAGCAAAACAGGCCAAAACCATGATACTGCCACCACCATGTTTCACAGATGGGATAAGATTCTTATGCTGGAATGCCATGTTTTCATTTCTCCAAACATAATGATAATAATAATAATTAGGGGCCAAGCACCAAAGGTGCGCTGGCACCTATTGTATCTGTTACTGTTCTTATTAGGGACTAGCCATCTAAGGTGCATAGGCACCTATTGTATCCGTTAGTTTTCATATTATTAGGGGTCAAGCCCCGAAGGGGAGAAGCCCCTAGTGTTTTGGTTAGTTTTCCTATTCTTCTTCTTCTTCCGCACTTGAGTCTATGGAAGCTCATAGAACTGTTCACAGGAAAGTTATGAAAATTAGCATGCCTAGAGGATAGTCTCAACATTAACCTTAGCAATTTTGGAGTCTCTACCACAAACCGTCTAGCACCACCAACTGCCCAAATTTTCTCCCATGTTTATGTTGATAACTTTTGAACCATGATTCCTAGAAACGAAATTCAATTGCAACATTTTCTGTCATGAAATTTTTTCCGCCATTTTGATTTTTCTGAAAAACCTCCTTTTTCAAACCATTTGTCCAATTTGCATGAATATTGGCCTGCATCATCTAGAGGCACTCATGACAAAAATGCTTTTCACAGAATTTTGATAAACCATACCGTTTTCAAATGGCGCTTCAACGAATTCGACAAAGAGCACACCAAAATGGACCTGAGGGTATATCTCTGTAATGCTTTAATGTATGCATACCAAATGTATTATTTCTTATAGGCATCATGACTTGAGGGTGGGTGGTCATGAGATATGAAAAAAGCACATTTTTGCTTATAACTTCTGAACAGTTTGTCATAAAATCATAAAACTGTGAGGGAAATTTCTTATTTTTTAATAGTTCTGTTCATTTTCATCAGTGAATAATGTTGTTTGTGGTCATATCATGGAGATTAGAACAGAATGTTCTTTCCTCTTACATTGACACAAAAATGTTATTGTCTTCAGAAATTAATGCACATCTGCTAAGACCTTGAAACCACGAAATTGGCTTAAACGGCCTAGAACTCCCTTATCGAGACTCCCAAATGTCCAGCACTCCTTAGCTTAATTTTAAACAGTGCATGTGAGAGAGGAGTGCTTCAGAGCACTCTGATTCTTCTCCTTCTTCTGATTCTTCTTCTTCTTCTGATTCTTCCTCTTCTTCTTCCTGTATCTTGCTTCTGTAATAAACTTCATCTGAGAGGACGAGTCTACTGGTGTATGTCTAAGTTTCCACGACAAATCTTGGCATCCCTGGGTGGGTTGCAGGAGTCTTTCAGCTTTTCTGGGCAGCAAGCAAATCGGAGGACGCTTGTGAAAAGCTTCACCCTGAAGCCTGTGTTCGCCACAAGCGTTTTGCATTGTTGCGCAGACCAGGAGATCGCTGCAGTCCACCACGCATGGGTAGGAATCATCAGAAAACAGCCAAAAGGTAAATTAGAATTTTATAAAGTCATTGTGTATTGCTGCCTGTGTGCAAATGGAGTCAATGAAATAAAAAATGTGTGAATTCCGTTGAGCGATTTCTTACAAGAAGCTCCAGGAACTTCGCCCTCCACGACGGCCGAGGTATGGGTGTTTCTTAGATCACAGGTTCAAAACTAAGATGTGTCTACAGATATATATATATATATATATACATATATATATATATATATATATATATATATATATATATATATATATACACTAATGGTAGAGATATTTGCTGGTGGTGAAAAAGTCTGTTACGAGCAGCAAACAAAGAAGGTCTTTGTTGCAGAGTGCACGAGGCACGATATCTTTGCAACGTGTTGTTATCAGAGAAAGTGGAATGCCCCATTGATTCATTCCAACGTATCAGCAGTACATGATATGTTTTGGCAAATTTAATGCCAAGTAAATTTTGCTAGATAAATTGAAAAAGGGAAGAGAAACTGTAAGTGCTACCAAATTGCTGTATGTGGGCTCACCCTCACAGGTAAATTTCTTTCACATTCTTAAGGTTTATTCTCTTAAATTTAAATTTCATATGATTAACTGAATGTCTGGAGATTTACCAAATATTTCATATTTCTCTGTACCTCATTACTGGAATTTTCATTCCCTTGTACCATTTGGGTTTAATCAGATAAGGTTGTTATATACTACAGCCTTCGTGTGCCTGAGTTTTTATCCTTTAACAACCCGAGTGTTAAGACAAGCAACTCAGACAAGAGAAAAAAATTATATTTGCCGTTTAAAGTTTTATTTTAATGGTCATCAATCTGTTAATCATTTTGGGGAATTGAATATTTTTGAATATAAAAGGGAACACGTGCATGAGCGCATGTATTCCTTCAATTAGAGCAGTACTTTGTACTAATTAAGTTATTTTGAAAGTCATTGTGAAAGTTGAATAATGGGTAAAGCAAGTAGCAAAGAGCAGCCCGTGGTGCACGCTATGGTGTGCACAGGTTGTTCATATGTTGGTCCTAATATCATGTTCATGCTTGTAAATTATGGAGAGGGATGCTTGAATCAATATGATGTGTGGGTAAAAGAATATGCACTCCCAGAAAAAGTCTTAGGCAGTTAGAACACTTAAAACTCAATTCGGAAGCAAAGGAGAGAGAGATTCTGTCATATCACATCAAACCAGTGATTACAATTTCCATCCTGATTCGCAGTGGCAGCCGACAAAAATATGTATGCTTAGCCTAGTGTGAACAGCCATCATGACACTGCAGACACAGAAAGCCAATCTTATAGCAGACTTGTGGTGTTAAAATAATTCATTTGATTATACTGAGTGAAAATGTCCAACAAGTCGAATCTGATTCCACTGGTGGAACGGAACGCCAGTGTACTGGTAAAAAAGGGTTAAAATTGTTTATTTGCAAATGTTACTACTGAACAATAATGGTTTTAATAAGATAATGAAAAAACATTAATGCAACAAATCATACTAATGAACTGAAATGAGCTGCTCCTGAGGTCTTTGACATGATCACTCCATGGAATGAGTGTGTGGAGAAGCTCTCCTCATTTACTGATAGATGTCCTGCCATCAAAGAAACAATTTCCCAGATGAAAATTGATGGAGAACTTTTTCCAATAGCCAGCCCCTTCTGAGACACAGTGTGGCAGCCACTTGTTCTTAATGCACTTGTTCATCTCGGGCATTTCTTGAGGTCAAGAATTTGTTTGTCAATATTTGTTTGACTAGAAAGTATGGCTCCTCAGCTATATGCATGGAAATACATATTCCGATTTGACATTATAATTAAAAAATTTATGTTACAATGCTTTGATGGTATGTAACATGTTAACATAAAAACTTTGCAACTGTTTGCATTAATATGATTTCTCTTTTTTCAATACTTTATTAAAACCATTATTGTTCAGTATTGTTGCATCATAAGCACATCTTCATGATTTTTTAACATTTGCATAAAGGAAAATGCATTCTATGCTTTCGCTTTACTTAAAGCCACCAATGATGCATTTATAAAGGTTTATAATTGTATTATAACTCACAATACATATTTATAAGGCAGCACAACAGACTATCAACAACAATATAAAATAATTCACTTATTGGACCTAGAAATAAATCTGCATTACCAATAAGTTATTATAACTATAATATAATAACATTGTAAAAATGCAGGCTGCATTTTTATGAATACATTAATGGAAACATAAGACTGACTAATTAATACTAATAAATTGGTGTATAATTCATTATGAACATGGGCACTGAAAAAGCAAATGTATCACTTATAAGTAATTATAACAATAATATAAATATTGCTATAACTGTTATTATAACGAAGTATAGGTCTTTATGTGTCATTATAAATGTGTTTATAGAGCAGTAATGCTTGCTTATAAATAATTAGAAATGGGGCTATAATTCCTTATAAGCATGGGCTTCATAGACAGTGTTACCCAAGTTTCAATACTGTAATCCCAGTCTTAACCATATCAACACCAGCCTGTAACCTGAAACCCCAAAACTGAGCCACAGCCCAGCCTAAAAACTGAATTTTCAGTGGCAGTGGTAGCTCAGTTATACTGATCAGAAGGTTGTGAGTTTAAATCCCAGCACTGCCAAGCTGTCACTGCTGGGCCCTTGAGCAAAGCCCTCAACCACTCAGTTGTATAAATGAGATAGATGTAAGTCGCCCTGTATAAGGGTGTCTGTCAAATGCCATAAATGTAAACATTTTTTTTTGTCATCAATCATCAATGTCTCTCCAGTGGTATTTATCTTTTTCTTCAAGGGTTCCAAGCACACTCAGCAGAGTTCTACTGAACCTCTTAACCGGGTTTCCGCGAGGATGGTAAGGTGCTGTTCTCACTTTGTCAGCTCCAATGAGGGCACACAATTCTCAGATCATGTGAAATTCATAGTCCTTTCCTCTGAGGAGGTGACTTGGGAATCCATAATGAACAATAAAATTTTAACAGAATGCCTTCCCAATGGTCTTAACTTTCTGGTATTTTGTTGGTATTGCCTCAGCAAATTTGGTAAAGTGGTCGGAAACATATTTCTGGTGTCACGATTGACAGGTTTAAGAGACAAATAATCCATACATAGTAATTCAAGTTGAAAAGTTATCTATATGGTTTCCATGGGAGCTGCTTTTTTGATGGGTTGGTTTCCTCCTTAAACATCTCTCACAGGTATGACATCTGTTCTCAATATACCTTTCCATTTTTGTCCAAAAGAATCTAGCACGAGGTAGGGCAAGTGCACGCTCATTACCAAGATGGCCTACCTCATCATGATCACTGTTCAATGCTCTCTTTCTGCACTGTTGAGGCAGAACCAGCTGGTGCAGCACAACCCCATGGGTTGTCCACTTCCGGTATAACACTCCTTCTCGTGGCTCAACCCGATTCCATTCCCTCAGGAGAATTTGACCTGTAGGGGTTCAAGCTTGGTCTGTCTGAAGTTAGGTTTCCCAACTTGTTCAACAAGGGAGATGATCCTTCTCAACAATGAATCCTTCCTCTGGGCTCGATACCAATCATCACAGGTCACGCCAGGGATGGTCTCATAACGTGAGCAGGAAAAGCCTTCAGGAACTGAGGAGGCATTCAAAACCAAGGATTCTGCAAGAACAACGAACTCTGGCACCTCTGAAACTTCACTCGACAAGACAACTGAGTGACGCTCACACAATGCGGAGAGTATTTTGGTGGAGATCACCTTAGTTCCTCCAGTAGTTGTAGTTTTAAGTCTTCAAGAGCTCCCTCCTCTTCAAGGAATGTAGCATGTTCCTCTGGTGGATCCTGCAGCCTCCTGGACAATTCATCAGCATTTTTATCAGATCCAGCTCTGTACCTTATCTTGAATCTGTACGTGGATAATGCTGCAAGCCAGTGATGTCCCGCTGCATCAAGCTTTGTGTGGTCAGCACATATGTCGGGGTTATTGTCTGTGAGTACAGTAAATTAGGTGCGATTGAGATAGTCACTGAACTTCTCTCAGACAGCCCATTTGAAGACCAAATATTCCAATTTATGCACTTTCACACTCAACTGTCCATTCTACACTAATGGAAGCATTGGGATTTACAGGATTGTTTGTTCTCCCTCTCTTGTAGACCTTCCCCCATTCTCTTGGAGGACTGTATCCTGCAGTTAGACGATTTAGTGGCTTGGTTATTTTAGACTAACCCTTGACAAAATGCTGATAATACCCAGCAAAGCCTAAAAAACATATTAGCTCTCACCTGAAGGACGAGGCCAATCCTTCAAAGTTGAAATTTCTCTAGATCTCTGTGAACTCCATCAGCATTTACAACATGTCCCAGGTACTTCACAGAGGACTTTAAAACATGGCATTTGTCCAGAGACAACTTCAAACCATACTCTTTCAGACCATTTAACACTTTCATCAGCCCAGTTTCATATTCCTCAAGTGTTTTGGAAAAGACAGTAAGGTCGTCCAAAGACACGAGTACTTCACTCAAATGCCTTCTACATACTTTTCCATAAGCCTCAAAGTACTAGGTGCATTGGTTACTCCTTGAGGCATGCAGTTAAACTCAAAGAAGCCAAGAGGACATACAAAAGCTGTTTTATGCTTTTTTTCTTCGGCTATTTCGAATTGGAAATATCTAGATTTAAGGTCCATGACAGAGAACCATCTGGCCCAAATGAGTGCTGAAAAAGTCTCCTCTATGTTGAGAAGGGCATATGCATCTTTTTGGTGTGCATATTAACTCTTTAAACTTGATGGACGCACCCCATGTCCAAATCACATGACATCTTTTCCTCAGAATAACTCCCGAAAGTACGGAAGACAATCTTTCGTATGATACCTAGTTAATGTCTGTATACGAAAAGTAAGCAGGGATATTTTGTTTTAAATATTATACAAAATTATTTACTTCTTGTGCACACATTACTGTAAGAATTAGCAACGCATGTAAGCATATCTTTGGCATGTTTTGACATAAAAATGAAAAGCAGAAAAAAGATTTGGGAAAAAAATAGGGTTGATGTACCTCCTTGGCTTCCAGTAGGAGGTTTTTATCTACTCAGGAAGTTTAGCTCCCCTTTTTGAAAACGAGGATGATGGAATCGCTTGATTTTTGACGGAAATAATCTGATTTGAGGAGCGTGTCGGCAGATGAAGAAAATCATCCTAAAGGGGGAGTTGATTCACTCTGAAAAATAAATCCATAAATACACACACATGTACACATACACATAAACACATACTTTATTCACATTTTATAAGGGAAGTGGCTGTTTACTTATAAGCATCTTTGAGAAACTTCAAAAGTGCAAAAGAAAAAAATTAACACTGTCAATCTATGTGTGTGTGTGTGTGTATGTGTCTGTGTGTATGTGTGTGTATGTGTTTTCATAAAGTTAAACGTAACTTTAAGTTTCATAAAGCGTAACTTCAGAACGTTAACTTTTATAAGGAAAGTTTATTTCTAAGCATTTAGACAGAAAAAGGAATATCTCTCTGTGTGTGTGTGTGTGTGTGTGTGTGTGTGTACAAAGTAAAATGTATTTGTTTTTATATTTCATCTATTTTCATGTCTATACAGTGCTGATGGACAAGGCTTATGATGTGGCACTGTGCCTTTTTGTGGACAGGAATTGCTTTAAAAAATGGCACAGCTAAATGGACACTGACATTGGAGGAATGCACAGACTGAAAATAATTCACTAGAGTTTTTTATTTCTCATTTTTTAAGTTTATATTTAGCATTTCCAGACCGATAAAAGATAAGACTGACCAGACTGAAAAAATGCCTGTGACTAATCTGTTTTATTTGTAAATAGTTCACTAGAGTTAGTTTTTCACTTCTAAAATTTATATTTTGAATTTATGTTGCATTTACAATTATTTGCAAAATTACATTCCATTTAGCTTGTTTTGTTAATTTATTAAGTAAAAATGTGTTTTTAATAGGTGTTTTTATCTTATTTGTGGGTTGTGGAAGCACTTATATCATCAATACAGTATCATATTTAAAAAATAATAAAATATTCTTAAAGCTGAAGTTGTTCTGAAAAAAATTATTACAAATTTAAGTTAAAAATACAGCAAAATAAAATCTATGGCAAAACATTTCAATTATTTTTAGGACTTCAAAGGGTTAAGCTTCCTGTAATCAACACAAAGTCTGATTTGTCCGTTCTCCTTGCAGTACAACACAATTGGTTATGCGAAAGGGCTTTCAGACTCTCTAATTATTTCAGCATCTAGGAGCTCCCTGAGGTGTTGCTTAACAGCTTCTCTGTCACTTGGATGAATTGGAATCAGCCAGTTGACAATCTTGTAGTCTAATGTAGTGCTACACTACAATAGCATGACCATATGACAAGTTCTCAACAGCAAAGACCTCCGATAAGGAATTGAGTTTCTCATAGATACGCTTCTTCTGTTTCTCAGGAATTGGTGAGTCATCCAGATTGAACACCAGCTTTCCACATGGCACCTAAGCAGAACAAGATAGTAGCTCAGGCTTCAAAGGCAGAACATGAGCAGCAGCTGCCATCTCCGCTATCACATGCTTGGGATGGAGAGTAATGTCATGGTTAGTTATGTTCTTTAAGATGACAGGAATCTTGGAATAAGCCCTGTATGGAACATTCACCATAGTACTTTCAAGTAGTAGCCCACTCGGAAAGGGAAAAGAGTCGGGTTGCTCTAAAATAAATAAGGCTTTTGAAATGTTCTGCTTTATCCTCACTTGACCAGGGTTACAGATTTTCTGTTTGGCAGGGATAGCAATGGTGCTTTTCCCCAGTGCTCTGACTTGAACGGTTGCTTCCCACTTTCATAATTCTGAGCAACATGCTGGAAAAACAAAGCATAGTCACTAATGGCACCAGGCTTTTACAAGAACTTGGGCCCTTCTCTCTATAGACCCTGCTGATACAGGCGGTCAAGAATATTTGTTCCAACCAGCAGGGGGACACTACTGTTGAAGTAACAATCTTGAACCACAAGTACAAGTGATGAAAGTTCCTCCTCTGCATATATGACAGTACAAGGGAAGTTTATGACAACTTGGATGTAACCTTTAATACTGTTGTTTGTTTGGCTTTCTCTAGCAAAACTGACAGTATCATGTGCAGTAACTGTGCGACAAACATGAGGGCTGGCAGCTCCTGAGTGTCCTGTGGCAGGAGCTGCTACAGGTTTAAAACCGAGATGTTCAATGCAAATTTATGTTCTTCTCTCATCTCTCCCTTAGCTGTGAATTCTTTTAGTGAACAAGCTCAGGGTTGAGTTCCTTACTGCAGCGAACTGCAATGTGTCCATCTTCTCCACACTTGAAGCAGAAACAGGGCCAAACAGGGCCAGACAGTCACCAGTAACTGTACTTTCTTTAGTACTTTCTGAGTTTTCCAGACACTTTACTTTGCACTCTTTTGTTTCACCTCTCTTTAACAGATATGTAACTTGTTTTTTTTCTTCAGTGCAGCTATTTCTCCTTTAAGCATCTGAGTTTCATCCTGTTGGCACTTATTTGTGGGCTCAGGCTAGGGTCCTACATTGACAGGGATGCCATACAGTGCATCTGGAAAGTATTCATAGCGCTTCACTTTTTCCACATTTTGTTATGTTACAGCCTTATTCCAAAATGGATTAAATTCATTATTTTCATCAAAATTCTACAAACAATACCCCATAATGACAACATGAAAGAAGTTTGTTTGAAATCTTTGCAAATTTAATAAAAATAAAAAAAAGCACATATACATAAGTATTCACAGCCTTTGCTCAATACTTTGTTGAAGCACCTTTGGCATCAATTACAGCCTCAAGTCTGAGGTACTATTATCATGGTCTGGTCCCAGCACTCTTGACAGAACACCTGTGGAGCAGGTGTTTATGGGAGTCTGCAGCATTGGCTCCCCCTCTAGATGTTACTCAGGTAAGAAGAGTGTGCAGTCTTTGCAGGTAAGCTCGTGGCTTTTCTCCCGCATTTTGATTTAGATTAAGAAAAGTTGTGGAAAGCTCTTCTCCATCTTCTCCAAAGGCCGATTCAATCTGGTTAAGGTAAGAAGTAGGTGAATAATTAACATCTAAAGGCTTGACAATATCAGCTGCTGGGCTAAGGAGATTCTCTAAGATTACCCTCACCTTTTGAGAATCTGTCAAGGAACGGTCAGAATGTAGAAGATCAACTTGAGTGCACCAAGTTTCATAATCAACCTCCCCATTTGACTTGGGGATTCTGCTGGAGAATGTGCAGACCCTGCTCTGCCTCAAGGGTGAGTGTGCTGACTCACTGCGGATGACATACTCCACAACTCTTTGTGTCTGAGGAGGGATGAACACATTTTCATCAACATGCACTGGGCACGGTGGCAGATATAAGGGGGAAAGGTTTGGAATCATAGTTTGAGCTTGGATTGACTTAACAGAGTTGAGTTCGACATTGATTCTTCCTGAATCATGAAGACTAGGACTACGACATTAGTATGTGGGCCTGCCTCAGCAGTTTGCGAGTCACTCGAGGAAATCTGGATTCTCTGAAGTAGTGATGTGTCATTCATGAATGATTCGTTCATTTTGAACAAATCTTTAATATGACTCAGGAACAACTCAGGAACGAGTTGTCTCAGGGAGTGATTCGTTCATTTTGTGTTCCGCATAGGTTCTGTACAGTAAACAGAAATGATTAGTTCATCTGTCGAGTCTTTGGGTTCGAGTCATTTGTTCATCATGTCATGGCTGAATACAATGTGGCTGTGACATGATGAACAAATGACTCAAAACCGAAGACTCAAGAATGACTCGGATCAGGAGGTGAGGTGAACTAACAGACTGCATAGCCTGAAGACCCAGGTAAGCAATTAATTAATCATTTCTGTTCCTCATAATTTGGCCTTGGCTGCATTAGCCTATAGTTTATTTTTTATTCCAAATGTGATCAACGTTTGCGTAAGTACTAGATGTATTGGGGAACTCAACATGTAACATTTTAATTATATTCTGCTAAAATGAACAAAATGACTTGAAAAAAGTAAATTTTTCTGAATGAGATTCAAAGATCCGAGTAAGTAAAATGATCTGAACTTCCCATCACTACTCTGAAGCTCATTCTGAAGAGCAAGTAAGAATCCTGCTCTGCCATTCCCAGGAATAGCATTCAGTTCATCTAAATATCTTAATGCCAGTTCCCTGCCTAATCTCTCATCATGGACTGGTCTTACATGTCATGTCATGACACTGTCTTTAGGGCTTGGCAGGTCACCTAAACTATCAGGGCTGATACTCAAAATAGATCTCTCAGATGAATACTGAAGGAGGACCCTACCTGCTGGCTGCTCTGGCTCATTAGGAACTCTGACTACTTTTGCAATTTCCCCATACACTTTAAAAAAACCTGTGATATCCTCAATGCTACAGGTTTGTTCTACCCCCGTAACATACAAACAGCTCTGTCCATGTACATCAATACTTTTACAAAGAGCCATATTTAGTCTTGGGACATATAATCAGTTTCAGAGTCAAGTTGACAAGTTGTAGCCACTCTAGGCTGTGACAGACAGAACACAGACACACTGGAGGCAGTGATAGTGGAAAAAGTGCTCTTTTATTTGTGCTCAGGTGAATGGGTGGAGGTGTACAGGTGAGTGGAGTGGAGGTAGGGATTGAGGTCTTCCCGGAGGGGGCCGTGATGAGTGGACTGGAGCAAGAGCGAGGCGAGACCCAGAGGACATGGTGCAGGCCAAGGGTGCTGGCGGGAGGTGCTGCTCAGCCAGGGGACTTCTTCTCCACTGTTGTGGTCATCGTTGTCGGCGTCTGGAGGACAGAGAGAAACATTCATCAAAAACCATGTGGTTGGAGAACAAACTCACCCTGCTGTCAATTCTGCTCCTTTTTATAGCTGGCTATCTTCTGCAGGAGGGTGAAGAGAAGCCGCTTCACTCATCAGCTGCCAGCTGTATGTGTGTCTGCCACCCCACCTTGCAGCCATGCTCTCTTTTGCTGTCCGAAACAAATAGGGTGCTGAAGTTGCGTTGTCTGTTCAGCACCTGGCCAACAGTTGCACGAGGAGCACAGTGTGCGTTGTGTGCATGGGCCGCAGGCCCGCAGTCACACAAGTGGAAATCTCATTCTCAGAATAATGAATGAAAATCAAATCACAAAAAAATCATTTAGTGGGGTAGTTAGAATTGCAGGTAACAATTAACCCAAGCTTCTCGCTGACTCGTCACTTATGGTGTAACCCCGGTGATTGCCAGGCTGTATGATCTAGTTCTAAATATCAAAAGTCTAAGTTCATTCAAGGAGCTTGGGTAAAAAAATGTTTTTTAGCCAAATATGCAGACATTGTATTAACAAATTTAAATGGCATGGAAACAAAAAATATCAAATAATGTAACACCACACACAGAGCCTTGTGTTAACCTTGTCTCTGTTTTGAACTTTCATTGTCAAATTGTAATATACCAATGTATTTGATACACTTCCGTATAAATCAATTAACATGCACATTTAATTATGTCTAATTATATGCTGACATTGCCACACAATGTGCAACAAAATCATACAGCACAGGCATCGTACACCACATCACCATACCTAGCAAAAAAAGTCAATTTCTGCAATGTGGCAAGGCACACTATCATGCTGAATGAGGCCACGGTCATTAGGGAATACCATTGTCATGAAGGGGTGTACTTGGTCTGCAACAATGATTAGGTACGTGGTACATGTCAAAGTAACATCCACATGAATGCCAGGACCCAATGTTTCTCAGCAGAACATTTCCCAGAGCATCATACTTCCTCTGTGAACTTACCTTCTTCCCATAGTGCATCCTGGTGCTATCTCTTCGCCAGGTAAGCGATACACACACACCTGGCTATCCATGTGATGTAAAAGAAAATGTGATTCATCAGGCCACCTTCTTCCATTGCTCCATGATCCAGTTCTGATGTTCACGTGCCCTTTTTAGGGGCTTTTGGTTGTGGACAGGGGTCAGCATAAGCACTCTGACTGGTCTGCAGATACACAGCCCTATATGCAGCAAACTATGATGCACTGTGTTCTGACACCTTTCTGTCATAGCCAGCATTAACTTTTTCAGAAATTTGTGCTACAGTAGGTCTTCTTTAAAATTGGACTGGAATGGTTAGCTCCACAGGCACATCAATGAGTCTTAGGCGCCAGGTCACCGATTATCCTTCCTTGGACTACTTTTGGTAGGTAGTAACCACTGCATACTGGGAACACAGACGTTCCTCACACCACAAGACAAAAAGCTGCCACTTGAGTGCGTACAATTTCCTTGTGGATGGTGCTCTAGCATTTAACATGGTCTCTACAACCTCAGTTGTGAGACCAGAATCTATGAGCTGGTGCCCCTCAGGGGCCAGAGCCACAGTTTCCATAGTTCTGGCCGAGGGTGATAAATCAGCCATCCAGCTTGAGACAGTAGATCCACTCTAAGGGCTCAAATGGGGCACCTGACAGACCTTCCCGGACCACAGAAAGGTCCCAGGAAAGTATGCACCGCCTGCAGATGGGCCTCAGCTGCCTGACACCATGCATAAACCTCGAAGTTAGAGGATGTTGCCCCGCAGAGGCTCCATCAACAGGGGCATGGCTGGCCGAAATGGCAGCCACGTAAACCCTGATTGTAGAAGGAGCCCACCCCACTGAGAAATGTTCTTGTAAGAACTCCAGGACTGTAGCTATTGCGCAGTTCACTGGGTCTACAGTGGATCCCTGCAGATGGGAATCTCCCAAGGAGTGCCATCTAGCAGGGATATTATCTCTGAGAACCATATTCGAGCTGGCCAATAAGGTGCTACTAGCAGCAGACACAGACTGTCTTGGCGAACTCTCACTAGAACTTGTGGGAGCAGAGAGATGGGGGGAAAAGCGTACAGATGTGACCTCGGCCACATGTGCACCATAGTGTCCAGCCCTAGTTGTGTGGGAGGAGTGAGGGCGAACCATAGCGGGCTTTGTGTTGTCTCCTCGGAGGCGAACACATGCAGTCCCGCTTGGCCAAACCTTGCCATATGGACTTCATCACTTGTGGATGGAGCCACCATCTGGGCCTCAGCCCCTGCCTCAACAGGATGTCTGCCGTCATATTCCCAGAATGTACATTGCACTCACTGACAAACTTTCCTTCTGGCCAGAGAAGAATTATTTGCGCCTTCCTGTACAGGGGGCACGGACATAATCCTCCCTGGTGGTCAATATATGAGACCACCGGTGTGTTGTTTGTAAACACATGGTGACCTCTCAATTGAGGAAGAAGGAATTTCAGTGCTCGAAATATGGCCCACATTTCTAGGCAATTTATATGCCACTCCAGATGAGGGCCGCTCCAGAGACCGTGAGCTGGACAGCTGTCTAAGACTGCACTCCAGTCCATGAGGGAGGTGTCTGTCATTACCGTCTTGCACTAAGGAGACACCCCTAGAGTGTTACCCAAGGCTAGAAACCAGGGACACTCAAATTCTCAGAGCACATATGCATCGCCGCGTGACACTGATTATTCTCAGAGGTTTCGTCCTTGGACGAAACCCCCAACTTCTCAGCCACCACTGAACGGTCTCCTGTGCAATAGGCCCATAAGTGCCAATAGTCTCCCAAGATCCAGCTTTATCTTGCTCAAAGTTGATAGGATTGACCCTACGCATGTTGGGGATAGAAACGTCCTCATTGTAGTAGAATCCTTATAACCCCTAGAAAAGTTGTCCACTGCACTGGGGAAAGCATACTTTTCTGAGGTTTAACCTGAGCCCCAAGCTCTTCATGTGGGCAAGAACAACATCTCAATGTTGAACCACCAGTTTCCTGGATCGTGCTAGAATTAACCAGCCATCCAGGTAGTTTAGTACACGTATGCCCTGGAGTCACAAGTGCCACAAGTGGAGCCGGAGTGACATCCATGCACTTTGTGAAGGTGCGAGGGGATAAAGCTAGCAGTATTTCTATGTGGAAATATGCACCTTTTAGATCTATCGTCACAACCCAGTCCTCAAACTGAATCTGTGGAACGATAAGTTTGGGCATCAGCATCTTGAACCTGTATGTCCGAAGAGTACAGTTCAGATGACACAGATCTAAAATTGGCCACATACTCCTATTTTTTGCGGACCAGGAAATAATGGCTGTAAAAATCTCCCTCCCTCAGGGAACGGGGTACATGTTCTATGGCCCCTTTGTCCAAGAGGGATCTTACTTCCTGCAGTAACTTCGGGCTCTGGTCTGTGCTGACTACTGTGGTGAGCACACCTCTGATCTGGGGGGGTCAAGCTATAAACTGGTACTGTAGTAGCACTGAGGGCTAACTGTCCTAACAACCTCATGTCCCCTGATACATCCCTCCACGGCCCCTCAGGACCGCTCTTCTTTGCCTGCTTGGCCTTTATGACCATTCTCAGATCAGGCCTAGTAACAGGCCGCGACTGTGGCTGCCCGGTTCCCCTGGCTGTCTGCGGGGGTTGGCAGGCTGCCATAGTCACCTTCTGGGTCTCCCTCGCACTAGAGCTGGCCCGGGCTCCGCTCGTGGATGCCCGGGTGAACTCAAGACAACAGGGAAGGATTTGGCTGAATGCCGCCATATGTCGAGCTCACTCAGCAGGTCTGCTTGGTAGGCCTGCAACACTATCATTGTCTGCAGTGACCCACAAGCAAGACTACTACTGCATAGTCCTTGCCCACCAATGCCACGGTGGCCTTACACGGTGGCTTGGATGGCAAAGCCGGCCCCCCTAATTACCTGCTGTCGATGGAGAGAGGTAGCTTGCAAGCGCCTCCTCCACCTTCAGCATAGCTAAATAGCCATGCCGTTCATTCCCCACAATGGCCAAATAATCCAACATCGTGGGGTTATAAATATGGCTTATGCATGGTTTTCCCCCAGAAGCCTGACATTTTGTCATGCACTTCTGGAAGAAAGGGGAGTTTCTGCAGTGTGAGGGATTTACTTTCACTGGGGAGAAAAAGGCTCATCCAGCCTTAGTAATCACTTCAAGCAGCGCTTCATATGCTGCTCTCAGTTTTTAGCACATCCTTCTGGGAGGAATTATTACTATTATTTTGTGTGTGTGTGTGTGTGTGTGTGTGTGTGTGTGTCCCTTTTTGGCTTTCCATAGCGGAAGGAGGAGTCGTGACGTGAGCTCCAAAATCCAGCAGAGAGCCGAACCGGAAGACAGAGCAAGAGATAGAGCAACGCACGTCTCCGGCTCCTCTTCCGGATCCATAAGAGATCCCCCGAACCTGAGACGGCTAGCTACCTCGGCAGCGGCTGGCCCAGATCCGTGAGGCTCTGAAACCCAACTCGCTTTGGCTTCCAAGAAGAGCGCGAGTCACGAGCCGAGCTGCTTAATGTAGGCATTACCATGCGCTGCCATCGCATGCAACATCCCTAGACACTTCACCCAGAAAGTGTGCACTATTCCCCGTGATAAAACAGGAGCAAGCCGTAACACACTCCCTGAATTCTCTCACTCATATTTTTCTCTCTCACTCATTCCTTTTTTTTCTTCTCTTTTTTTTTTTAAGGGGATAGAAAAGTTCTGAGATTTTGAGAAAAGATAGCGAGGAAATGAAGCGTCTTTTTGTTTCTTTACACAAACAACAGACATGCAGTGTTTCACTGAAGATAATAAAAGCTGATGGTACGGTTCACAGGTGCCATATTTATATCACGGGACGCGCTTAATTGCCACGTCACCTGATCATGGCAGGCCTATAAAAAGGCATGATTTTACACAAGCTTCAGATGCTGGTCGCGCGCGAGAGGCACTCCCATAGTGTTATGCTAAACGCAATGTCGAAGTTCCCTTTGAAAGGGAACAGGGTGTGTGAATGTCTATATGAGTTCCAGTTTATGTGAACATGATATAAGCAGAGCATAAGGAAAGATAATGTACTTTGCATGGCATTGTAGCAGCTAGTAGTAGCATAATAACTTAGTTGTGCCTCCCCTTGGCTAGCAACACCAAACTAGCCTAGTTAGAAAAGTTTTATATTTTATCGGTCTGGTAGTCCTACAAACAGTGACAACACCTGAGGTAAGTTTTATGATTAATCCAACTTTTTGTGATCATGTCATGCGTTGCGTGCATAAAATTATTGAAAGAACTATGAGTTTCACTTTGCAGTGTATTTTTGTAGGTTTGATAGGTTTGAAAGTAACGCAGAAGTAAAGTAATTGGTAATTGCATTAATTTTTACATGCTGTAATCAGCGATGTAAACAGATTTGGGATGTTGGTGGGCTTCCTCACATGAACTGCTTGCCTCAGGTTCTTATACAACTTCTGTTAGATTAAGGTCAGGATTTTGACTTGACCATTCAACAAATTTAATTTTATTCTTCTTTAACCATTCTTTGATAGAACATCTTGTGCTTAGGGTTGTTGTCTTGCTGTATGTCCCACTTTCTCTTGAAATTCAGATCATGGACAGATGTCCTGACATTTTCCTTTAGAATTCGCTGGTATACTTCAGAAATCATTGTTCCACCAATGCTGGCAAACCATCCTGGACCAGATCCAGCAAAACAGGCCCAAACATTGATACTACTCCCACAATGTTTCACAGATGGTATAATGTTCTAATACCTTGATGATCACGCCTGTATCATTTTATCAACTCCTTGTCGACATATAATTCCAACACATTATTTATTGGTTGGAAAGTGCATGGTCTCCACCTCTCTGTTGCCATGTTGTTACTCTTAACTAGGTTAGGATAACTCTCCAGCACTTGTAAATAATTTAGGCGCTGAGACCTAGTCTTAACACTTAGGCTACTTTATGAAGCACACTTATTCTTAAGTCTAGGAATGAAACTAAAATTACACCATTCTTAATTTTTTTACACACTTAAGACAAATTTTTTCTCTGGGTGGCTTTATATGTACGGCCACAGATATGAAATGTTCTTTTTCTCCACCAAATATCATCGGCGTAACACAGAGCCTCAAGTTCATATAAGAGTAAAAGAATTCTGAGGGCTCAGTGGCTACAAGAATTAACAAATCTGGGAGAAGGAATTGAAAAAAACTCGCGCCACGGCAGTTGTTTATATGTCCATGTTAACGACCTGGGTATGCACACGTGTGAATGTGTGTGTGTGTGTGTATGTGTTAGAGAGCGAGAGAGAGCATGCACGTGCTGAACCAAATGACATGAGAAAACGGCGCTTTTTAATGCATAAGTAACTGATGTGCTGCTTTAAATACAAATGTAGTGTAGTTAATTACTTTAGTTATCAGGCATGCAATAATGTAACACATATTCTTTTTCCCTGTGTGTGTGAGGCACATTTGGTTATTTGATCGATACATCGATCCATATCGATGGATTATTACATCCCTAGATGGCAGGTGTAATGCAATGGGTCCAGTGTGGTGGGAAGACTGCATTCTATGTGTTTCATGACTGAGCCCCTGCACTTTTTTGAAATTATTTAAAAGTACCCCTCTCAACATTAATTAATAAAAAAATTATATTATGTAAAAAGCATTAGAATTCAAATTAACATGAGAGCGTGCACAAAACGGTAGCAAATGAATTACAAGGAAGTCAGAGAATTTTCATATTTATTTATCCGAGACAGACAAATAAAGTCTGCTGTCTGATAGTCTTGTTGCCATGATGCAGTCGCAATGCGTCTTGCTTCAACAGGCAGATATGTATGCTGAAACCATTAGCTCTTCTGCTAACCTTTTCGCAATATTAGCAGCATTTCCAGACATGCAAGTAACCTTGTTATATAATATTTATGTTATATAGTCAGTAAAGTCACGATGCCAAACAGACAGAGAGGGCAGAAAATTAAAGAAAAACTGAAGAAGGGCAGTGAAAGGTACAGCTTTCAACATGGGTGAAAAAAGGGTGAGCTAATATGAGACAGATAGCTGCAACAAAAGCATCATATGTTTACAAAGAGTTAGGCATGGTGTAATGGTGTTCGGCCATACACCGTTTACCATTGCCCCCCACGGCGCCACGCCCACTGTCATTTTGCTTTTTTATGTAAATAAAAACCATTTAGTTCAGTTGGAGAACATTCAACGGACGGTACAAACTGAAAGCATCTGCTCCATTCAGCATGAGTTGCAGATTTGCAGCAGAATAAAAGATCATGAATATCCATCCATCCATCCATCTTCTATACAGCTTAATCCTTTTCAGGGTCAAGGGGAAACCTGGAGCCTATCCCAGGGAGCATCGGGCACAAGGCGGGGTACACCCTGGACAGGGTGCCAGTCTATCACAGGGCACAATCACTCACACATTCACACACCCATTCATACACTATGGACACTTTGGACTCGCCAATCAGCCTACCATGCATGTCTTTGGACTGGGGGAGGAAACCGGAGTTGCCCGAGGAAATCCCCACAACACAGGGGCACACAGAGCCACGGTGGGAATCGAACCCCTGACCCTGGAGGCATGAAGCGAACGTGTTAACCACTAAGCCACCGTGGATCGCAAACATATACATATATAAATATATGTGTGTGTGTGTGTGTATATTAACTTGCCCCTTGTTAACTAATATAGTTATGTGTACTGCAGACAGACACAGTACTGTGTTGGTGGGGTTTGGGGTAGTCTTCCCCGCTGACATACTGTGCATAGAAAACATTTAGTATGTCAGGGAGCGAGGCATCACCATCACAGACAAGGGATATACCTATGTAGTCTGTGATGCCTTGCCACATGCGCTTTGTGTCCTTGGTATTTTTAGTGACCATGGATTTTTCCTTCATGGTCTCTTTAATATTCCAGGATAGATTGGCCCTTGCTGTGTGGAAGACTGCAATGTTGTCAGACTTGAAAGCAGTCTTGTGTTTTCAGCAGAAAGTGCAGTTCAGCAGTCATCCACGGTTTCTGGTTGCACATGTGGCAATGAACTTGAAGGAAGTCATATCATCTATGCACTTGCTAGTAGCCAGTGATGCTCTGTTTTCCTCCATATATGTGGTGGTGTGGTATGTAACAGCCTCTCTGAACATATTCCAGTCTGTTTATTCAAAGAAGTTCTGAAGTGCTGAGATGGCTCCCTCAGACCAGGTTCTCGCCTGTTTCAGAAAAGATTTGGCATGTTTCAGTAGTGGTCTGTATGCTGGGATTAGCATTACAGAGATGTAGTCTGAGCAGCTGAGGTGGGGGTAGGGCGCAGCCTTGTAAACACTGAATGTTCATGGTAACAAGGTCTAAAGTATACATTTGTGTCTTCTTCATATAGAACTAAGAGTAGCAGTGTGTAATGTAATAATTTTTTTTCTTTGAAGGTTTTAGTAACTTTTGAGAAGAGCAAATATTAAACCTGAAGTACTAAAGCTCACCTGAACTGATGATACAAATCCATGCAGTAGATTCTTCAGCCATTATTTTTCAATTACTTGGGGTAATACTTGGGTGCTGATTGCACATAAAACCAAAAGAAATATTTGGTTGTGATACTTTACAGTCTGAAAAATTAAAACAAATTAACTGGTTAGATTATTGATAATTAAACGGTGCATGAGAAGCATTAAATTGACCCCTAAGATAACTTGTAGTTGTATGTTTATTTAAAAGCCCTCAACACCCCTTGTATCAATGAATTTACTAATCATATTCTTCAGTAGTACAATAAGTAAAAAAAAAAAAAAAAAAAAAAAAAAAAAAAAGGCATGTGCATATTTTCCCCCAAAGCTTTGTGCCAACTCCTCATGCACACCTGTAGGTTTAATTAACTAAGGCCAGTGGGAACCTCTGACATTTCACAATTTCCCCTGGAGCTCTCATTAGGAAGAGTTGGCAAAGGTCAACCCAGCCAAGAATACTGTTGAAAAACACACAGTCTGTTCCTGGGACAAATTAACTTTAGTCCACAGAGATAGTCAGAAAAGTTCAAGATTTAGAAAAGAGTTTATTTGAACCATTTAACTCCTATTAGGTTTGCTGTGGTCTCATAGTATATCAGCTTTTGATTGCATGTTGAGACGCAATCAAAAGCTATTGAAAGCAAATTTTAATCTACATGGACTTTATTGACGTGATAAAAATGAAGGAAGGGAACAGGTACTGTCTAGTAGTTGTAGACAGATTCTCTATATGGGTAGAGGCACAGACAGTTGCTAAATGTTTAGCAAGGGAAGTAATTACAAGATTTGGCATACCTAAAATGATTAGCTTTGACAATGGCAGCCATTTTGTAAACAGTCTAATTAGCTGCCTAACAAAACAATTGGGCATCAAACATAAGCTCTCCTGTATCACCCATAATCTGCAGAACTAGTAGAAAGAGCAAATGGAACAATTAAATCCAAATTGGCAAAAACTTGTCAGGACACTGGGCTGAATTGGGTACCTGCGTCACTACTTGTCATGATGAGCATGAGATGTTCAAGAAACTGTAGCACACATTTGACACCACATGAAATACTTACTGGAAGATCAATGCCAATCCCCTACACATGACCAGAGTATCTAGGCTCACAGCTAGTGTGTCTTTCGGCGGCTCCGCCCTGCCGCCACGCGCTCGCTGGCTGTCCAAAACACTAGCGGTGCTGAAGCGGAGCTGTCTCTTCAGCACCCCAGCGGCAGTCAAGGGAGGAGCGCTCTTTCCCTTTTGTGCGCCAACCGACGGTCTGTCGCCACAGTATTAATTAGTCAGTCTTATGGTTCCATTAATGTATTCATAAAAATGCAGCTTGCATTTTTACGGTTATTATATTATAGTTATAATGGCTTATTGGTAATGCAGAATTATTTCTAGGTCCAATAAGCAAATTATTTTATTTTGTTGTTATGATAGGTGTGTTGTGCTGCCTTATAAATACTTATTGTGAGTTATAATACAATTACTAACCTTTATAAATGCATCATTGATGGCTTTAAGTAAAGTGAAGGCATAGGATACAGTTTCCATAATGCAAATGTTAAAAAATAATGAAGATGTGCTTATTATGCATTATAAATTCCTTAATTAGTCAGTATTATGGTTCCATTAATGTATTCATAAAATTTATTATAGTTAAAGTACAAGAACTCATGAAGATGTGCTTATTACACAAATAGAACATGTCCAGATGGCATAAACCACCAACAAAATAAACAATAAATATATCCAAATGGCACAAAATGAAATAACAAATTGGAAAATCATGAAACTCTTAGCTACAAAATGTGCAATTTCAAAAATAAAAAGTTTGAAACTTACTAATCTCATTTAGCCTTTACTGAAATCAGCACCAGAGTTTTGTCAGCACTGTCACATATGTAATATAGGCATGCAGAAGGTGCTGTTTCCACCTGCTATGACATGGATGTTGTATTGGATTTTAGGAGGCAAAAATAACTATTTACAACAAATATGAAAGTGCAAAATATAAACTAGTATATGCAAAACATGAACAAAAGTGCAGAAAAAAAACAGAATTAAAAAAAATTAAGAGTTAGAGTCTAGTGCGCATCATTGAGCTTGGCTGTCCATGACATAATCCCAACTCAGTGAAACAAAGATGGCCAAATATAGTACACAGGAACACATCACAAGACCTGCATTTGTAAATAGTCTTGCTGTACTTCTTCCTTTGAAGGCAGTAAACAGTGTTTTCTCCCAGTTGAGGTTTTGTCTCTCTTGGCAGAGGTTGAGGTGTTCACAATTGTCACAGGATAGCATGGCCTCTTCTCTGCCACCTTTGACACGTCACTGACAGCTGCACCCTCCACTGGCTCACTGAACTTTTGGCTTCATAACTCCAAAAATCCACAATTCTAGACCTTGTGGCTACCATTCTTTCATAAATGGCCAAGTTCTGGTGAGGCTGGTAGTATACCCTGCATGTCAGTAAGAGCTGCTTCCTGGTGGGCTTCACATAAATGAACAAATCACAGCCAGTGTTGCCTTTTAGCCGGTCATTCTGCATTCATCTTTGATGTTGCTCTTGAACTTGCTTATAAATAATTATAAATGGGGCTATAATTCATTAGAAGCATGGGCATCATAGAAAGTGTTACCGAAACTTGTTCTGGCCCAGTGTAGGGTCATGTATGGGCTTTTAATCGGCTGACATTTGGGCTAGGTATGGCCTATGTGTGGCCCTTGTTTGTAAACCAAGTCTGGGCTGTCCATGGGCTGTCATTCTTTGCAGTATGTGGGTAGAGAGAGAATTGGTTCTACGGACCAGAGCTGAGCCAGAAAAAATTGCTATGTGGGCATATGCACCACAACAAACTTTGAAACAAAGTAAACTACTGAATTTAAGAGTAATTGGGGCTCGGCAACATATCGATAAACTAAGTTATGAATCTGAGTTATTTGCAAATGAAGTATGAGTAATGTTTAAAGAGTTGCACTTATATTCCAGATGAAGATAATCTCACTGATGTAATTGCTCACATGAGACAGGTGCAAGGGATGCTGGTACAGGACCATGCAGCCCCCTCAAACCCATTACGATGGTTTGAATCCTTGCTAGGAGGATGGTGCCATGTTTCAAAAATAATTATTGCTATCATCCTTTCTGTGCTCTTAAGTCTGTGTTTGCAACCATGTACACTCGTGAAAAAATAAGTAATAATAAGCTAAGTCAGCCCAAGGGCAGACCGTCTGATGCAAAAAGAAGTCTTCAAGAACCACAAAATGTCATCACAGGATCTGCTAGTAAGTTTTGCAACTGGTGATGGTGTCAAAGTGCATGCATCTACATTAAGAAAGAGATTGCACAAATTTGACATGCATGAGAGAAAAAAGCCTTTGCTATCTAAAAAGAACATTAAAGCATGACTACAGTTTCCCAATGAGCAAATAGGCAAAGACCAGGCCTTTTGTAATAAGGTGCTCTGGACAGACAAATCAAAGATTGTGTTGTTTGGGCACAGTAATAGCAAACAAGTTTGGTGCTGACCAAAGACAGTGTTTCAGGAGAAGCACCTCATGTGAAGCACGGTTGTGGAAATGTTATGGTTTGGGGTTCAAAGCAGTTCTGAAGTGCTAAGATGGCTCCCTCAGAACACCTGTTTCAGAACAGGTTTGTCATGTTTAAGTAGTGGTCTATATGCTGGGATTACCATAACAGAGATGTGGTCGGAGCAGCTGAGGTGGAGGTGTAAACACTGTATGTTCATGGTAACAAGGTCTAAAGTATACATTTGTGTCTTCTTAATATAGAACCATGACTGGTCAGTATGTAATTTAATTTGTCTGCCTGATCATTTTTGTCATTGAAGCTTTTAGTAACTTTTGAGAAGAGCAAACATTAAACCTGAAGTACTAAAGCTCACCTGAACTGATGATACAAACAGGGCCCGATTGTAACCCAATATTCACTAAGACATGAATCCATGCAATAGAATCTTCACCCATTTTTATTCAGATGCTCTAACTCTATTGTGATACCTTACAGTATGAGAAAGAAAAACATAATAACCAGTTAGATTTGGTCTCTATTTTATTTTCTTGATTCATGTTAGATGAAATCAGTGCATCAGAATCATTAAATTGACCCCTAAGATAACTTGTTATATAGTTGTGTATGTTGATTTTTTAAAAAGCCCATCAACACCCCTTGTATCAATTGTATTACTGACCATATTCTTCAGTATTGTAAAAAAGAAAGAAAGAAAACAAAGCATGTGCATTTTTCCCCAAAGCTTTGAACTAACTCCTAATGCACACCTGTAGGGTTAATTAACTAAAACCAGTGGGAACATATGACATCTCCCCTGGAGCTTAAGAAGAGTGGGCAAAGGTCAACCCAACCAAGAACACTTTTGAAAAACAAATTAAAATTAGTCCACAGAGATAGTCAGAAAAGTTCAAGATGTAGAAAACAGTTTCTTTGATCCATTTAACGCCCATTAGGTTTGCTGTTATCTCATGGTACATCAGCTTTTGATTGAACCATTTAACACCCATTAGGTTTGCTGTGATCTCATGGTACATCAGCTTTTTGATTTTGACTGCAACTGAGGCACTTGTGTTGATCAAATGCAAGTTTAGCACAGGAGAAAATTATAATGAGGGTGAATTTTATTTTATTTACTTATGTATTTTTACAAAACTCGGAGCTGCATTTACCTTAACTCTTAAACCTTATATTATGTTTTATGAAATCAAGAGTGGCTCAATTACTAAGATAGTAAGAGTGGAACAATATTGAAGAGGAACAAATACCTTACATGCATAGCTCAAATTCTTTAATAAACCTGAAAAATATATATATTTTTTCATATTACTGAGATTATGTTCAGGTTGTTTTGAACTGAGGGTAACAAGGCAGAATAAAAGTGTCATGATTAAGCAAAAAGCTGATCTTACATCATATGACCTTATTATCCATTCACACATATGCATCCATGTCGAATTAAGAGGATACCCAAGCATTTCAATCTGTTTTTTTACACTATATGTCCAAAAGTGTGTAGACATCAGACCATCACACCCATACGTGCTTGTTGAACATCCCATCCCAAATTTAGTCACCCTTTATTGCTATAATGCCATCTATGGAAATGGGGCTGTGGTTGAGCGTTGGTTTGTAAATGGAGGGTGGAGCCAGAGAAAACAGGATCACACACCTGTGTGAAATTTCCTAATGAATGATCTGGGTTTCAGTGAATGGCAGAAAGGACATGGAGGAGAGAGACGAGAGCCTCTGGAGAGAGAGACAACCAGAACAGAGACGAGTGTGTGTGCGCGTGTGTGTTTTTATGAGTGACTTCATTGAAACCAAAGGTAAAAAGAAAGAGGATAAAGAGCCTTTGAGTTGTCCTCAGCTCCTGCCTCTTCATTCCTGACCCAACCCAGGAGAAGTGCAACACTGGTGCCAAAGCCTGGGGAGTGAC
This sequence comes from Ictalurus furcatus, assembly GCF_023375685.1. Taxonomy (NCBI): domain Eukaryota; kingdom Metazoa; phylum Chordata; class Actinopteri; order Siluriformes; family Ictaluridae; genus Ictalurus; species Ictalurus furcatus. The sequence goes on along the minus strand of NC_071265.1, from coordinate 13,255,988 downwards.
GAAGCTCCACTGCCATGGAATCCTTGCCACTAGCCAAAATAATTAATTCCCTCACCAGCCTCCACCAGACTCAACATCAGACCCTCCTCGAGCTGCATAAGGAGCAGTAGCAGCACTTCCCAGCCCGGCTCCAAACCCAGATGGAGGGCTGGCAGGTGCTCCGAAGCCTGGTCAAGCCAGCTGGTACTCCGGCAGCAGCCCCAGCAGCTGCCGCAGCCTTGCCCAAGTAACGCTTTAGAAGATGGGACCACAGAATGACCCGAAAACAATCATCGAACTTTTTGAAGTATCAGGCTGGCCCTACTCGCAGTGGACAGTCTGTTTGCTGCCACTATTGTCAGCCACCTGTTTGCATTTGCCCAGCAGCTCCATGTCACCTGTTGAAGTTGGGTGCTGGAAGAGGAGTGCAACACCAAATAAGTAGTCAACCTCATGGTGCTGGAGAGGTTTGTCACCCAACTACTGGAGGTTATGGCAGAATGGGTCCAGTGCCACCATCCGGCATTGATAGATGAGGTGTTCCAGCTGGCAGAGGACCACTTGGCAGCATATCTGGGGGCAGATGAGCCCCTCCCATATAGAACAAGTGGAGAATGACTTGTCAAACTACTTGAAAGGACTAGCTTTTATACATCACTCCCTTTATCGCCACGTGAAGGAGGCCAACCGACCTCACAATGAACCTGTGACGCCTGAGAAAAGGCCCAAGCCAGATGACTGGGTCTATGTGAATGTGCCCAATAGAAAGTGGGCTGAGCCAAGGGTCCAAGGACCATACAAGGTAATCCTTGAAATGGCTACAGCAGTTAAGGTAGACGGACCGCTAGTACTTAGGGATGTCATTCACCTAGTCAATGCGAAGTATATGTTCAGTCAACTCGTTTCTCTGCATTACCAAGCCGATCTAGTTAGTTAGTCTTCTTGTTATCCTCGACCCTTGTTTCTGGTTTCGACTACGCTCTCTGCCTGACCCCGTTTGTGTTGTTCGTCCATTCGCTTGACCATTGCCTGTCTTACGACTACGTTTCTTGAACTTCCCGATACCACGCTCTACACCTGCCGCCTGCTTCTGCTTCTGTGCCGATTCGAGGTTCGTGACAGCAGGGCTACTACTGAATTTAGGAGTAATTGATAAATCGAGTAATCGATAAACTGAGTTATGAATTTGAGTTATTTGCAAATTAAATAATTGAGGGGTTTCAAGCAACAAATTCAGAGTTACAAGCAGTGCGGCTTACTGAGCAGCAGAATAGGATGACCCTAGATATGATGTTAGCCAAAGAGGGGATGGTATGTGTCATGTTTAAAAAGACCTGTTGCACTTATATTCCAGATGACTCTCATTGATGTAATTGCTCACATGAGACAGGCGCAAGGGATGCTGTTATAGGACCATGCCTCCCCCTGGAACCCACTAGGATGCTTTGAATCCTTGCTAGGGGGGTGGTACCATGTTGCAATAATAATTATTGCTATCATCCTTTCTGTGCTCCTGATTCTGTGTTTGCTACCATGTACAGTATATATCCTATACCACTGCACCAGACTATTATGTACCATTCTTCTGTGCACAACAACTTCATCTGGAACATGTCTCTCTGAAGAAAGGAATGCACCTCTTATATAATCTGTTATATTCTGCACACTGCCACTATCCAAAACAGTTGTGTCTTGCCATGTTGAGAATTTATTGTTTTGTCAGTTCTAAACAGAATTCTTGAACATGCTCATTGATGGTACTGATTTTTGCTGTAAAGTGTGGTATAGCTCTATGTGACAGAAATTTTTAAACAAGGAGGGGGCTGGAGCTGCCATGAGGAGAGACCTAGGAGCCGTCGGGGAGGCAGAGGAAGGTCAGGAGAGGCGTAGCGCAGCTGCAGAGTTTCTTCTCCACTGTCCTCATTGTTTTTGTCTTCTGTGTTTGCGTCTATAACAAGAGAGAGTGACACGTTGGCGTGCATATGCTCGGAGCATGAACTCACAGCTACCACAGGGGCTACCACTCCCTTTTATAGCAGCCTCTCTTCTGCTGGATGGTAGAGAGAAGCCGCTCCAATCATTGGCCACCAGCCGTGTGTGTTTCTACCACCCTGCCTTGCAACCATGTGCGCTTTTGCTGTCCAAAACAACTGAGGTGCTGAAATGGTGCTGTCCCTTCAGCACCTTGCCAGCAGTTGCACAAGGAGCATGCTTCTTGTTCTGTGTGTGTGGGCTGCCGGCCTGCTGTCACAGTGTCATAGATGCTTCCCCATAGAGCAAATAAAATCGTACAACAAATTCTAAGACCATCTCATCTGCGTGGTTGACATCTTGAAAAGAGACCTGCATTTTGAGAAGCAAAAATATGGCAGACACCAAAAGGCAAAAGTGCTTTATATAGCATATTTGGAGGCGTCCATTTAAGACAAGCAGGCTGTAGAATAGCAGCCATGCTCGCCATTCTGAGGCTTTACAAAACTTCACATCTGAAAGGGGTCTGGGCAGTCGTGTAATGAGGTGTGGTGGTTTTATGTTCCTTAATCTGTTTTCTATGACTCTCAATGTATGACTCTTCCAATGTAGTATTGCTGGTCACTATTATGTAGAAGTCTGTAAACTGTATAATGACACCAACACACCCCAACACACATCAAATACATTTGTTCATGGACATTCATTGTAACCTCAGCTGTAGGGTATTCAGATTTGTCACCATGAACACATTGTACAGATAAGGTCTTCACATAATCAAACACATTTTCAGGGACATAACCATGTTTAATCAGCAACATTGAACTTCTGGTGTCAATCAAAGCTTTCAAGGTATGTCCATTTACAGAAACTGTGCAACAGTGCATAAAGAGTTCAGTACTGTCTGCTTTGTCACCCCCCTTGGCACATAGCAGTAGCTCTACAGTTTAGGCTTATGCAACGGCCAATTAGCAGCTTTATGACCCTGTTGTTGACAGTAAAAGCACATCAAACTTTTCATAGAAACATTTGAACAGAACCTTCTTTGTCCTGGTCAGTCTATGAAGTATCTCTTATCACTGTTGCTTGTTGGTGTGGCCATTCCCCTCAGCATGCGTTAGCATACTGCATTGCTCATTAGGCCATTGTCAGTCCATCTGCAGGCTCACGCTCCTTCACCCATGTACGCACATCATATGGCAGCACATGCAACAACTGCTCTAGGATAATCAGCTCACCGATTTCCTCCTTGGTGCGCTGTTGTGGCCTTATCCAACGAGCATACAGTCCCTTCACAACGCGAGGCTCAGCATCTTACCAGATTTCAGATAATAGTGATAATTTACCTGGTTATTACTCACATGCTCGCTAGTTTCAGTTCTTCTACTTCATTTACAGCAGACAGACACTTTTGGACATATGGACTATCGGTGTTCCAACATAACTTTGGACTATCCTTTTGATTTTGGTGATTTCCCTCCAGACCTACAGAGAACACTGCGGTCTAGCATTTCATTCATACCGGGTGGAAGTGCATGTCAGCGGCGTAAAGACTGTAAACAAAGGCGGGGGAAGTGTAGAGTGCTGCGTGCTAAGCTAATGCTAAACCCACATCGCCCAGCTCTTCCGAGCATCTTCCTCGCCAATGTGCAGTCTCTGACGAACAAACTGGACGAATTAAAGATCTGGACCCTCACACAGAGATGGCTTATAGACTGTACTCTCTTCATGGAAACATGGCTATGCAACAATGTGCCAAACAGCGTGGTGGACTTGGATGGGTGCTCTATCTTCAGAGCCGACAGAGTGGCAGCTACATCATGTAAAAGCAAGGGCAGTGGAGTATGCATTTATGTAAACAAAACATGGTGCACGGACTCTCTCATTGGTAATACCCACTGCTCTGTTGATCTGGAGTTCCTGATTATTAAGTGCAGGCCATTCTACCAACCACGTGGGTTTACGTGCATCATTGCTGTAGCAGTCTATGCTCCGCCGGATGCTAATGCAAAAGTGGCCATGAAAGAACTTTGGGCTACTATTAGCAAGCTACAAACCTTGCACCCGGATGGGGCCTTCATTGTCGCTGGGGACTTTAATCACTGCACCTTAAAATCTGTTCTCCTGAAATTTCATCAGAACATTGTCTATTCCAAAAGAGGAAATAAAACATTGGACCATGTATACACCAGCGTGACTGATGCCTATAAAGTCACATTTCTCCCCCACCTAGGGCAGTCAGACCATCTTTCTTTGTTCCTGCTCCCCAAGTACACCCCGGTCATCAAACGTGTGAAACCCACAATGAGGACCGTTAAGATCTGGCTGGAAGGTGCTGACTCCACTCTACAGCACCAGTTCCAACACATAGACTGTAACATGTTTGCTGCCCAGGCCACCACAAACACACAGATTAACATTGATACTTACACCAACTCTGTTCTGGAGCACATCAACGAGTGTGTGGGCAGAGTACAGCACACAAAAAAATAAAAATCTACCCCAATCAGAAGCCCTGGATGAATAGAGAGGTTTGCCTCCTGCTCAATGCCAGAAATGTAGCCTTCAGGTCTGGAGATCAAGAGGCTTACAGCTCTGCCAGGACCAATCTGAGGAGGGGAATCTGCCAGGCCAAACATACATTTAAACTGAGGATTGAAGAGCACTTCAACTCCTCAGATCCCCGGCGTTTGTGGCAAGGAATACAGATCCTGATGGACTTCAAAACACCCTCCAACTCTGCCTCCCTCCCTGATGAGCTCAACCACTTCTACGCTTGCTTCGACAGAGGCAACAAGGAGACCTGTTACGAACCCGGTCTATGTCACACCCCCACTACAAAGACAAAACCGCCAGACAAACGTGCTGAAAGAGAAACGGGACGAAACAAGAAACAGGACGAAACGAGGGAAAGCACAATTCAGGTATGCCAAGATACACACCGGACAAGCACAGGATGAACCCCCAATTCTGTTACACCAGATAAGCACAGGATGAGCTCCCAATTCTGTTACACCAGATAAGCACAGGATGAGCCCCCAATTCTGTTACACCAGATAAGCACAGGATGAGCCCCCAATTCTGTTACGCCAGATAAGCACAGGATGAGCCCCCAATTCTGTTATGAACCCGGTCTAGGTCGGGGCGCAACATACAAAGAAGAAAATAAATAAATAAAAGAAAATGGGTTGGCGAGACCAAGATTGCGTTTGTGTTGGTTTTTTATTCTCCCAAACGGAGCACCTTTTATACACACAGTGGTCTTAATCTTCAGAAGCCGGCCAGGCCAAAATAATCAACAAAAATTCCCTCTAACTTGACCAAAGAAAACTAGCTAACCTAGAAGACAAGGAAACAAAAATACACTGTCTTCCCTCACTCCCTTGCTAACCCAAAACAGGAGAAAAGATGAATCAACAAAAATGGCGCCGACTTCCTACAAACCACTCCTAACCGTGCACTATTTACAAAGGTGACTATTAGTGTGTTACATAACAAAATACTATATACACACGCATATATATATATATATATATATATATATATATATATATATATATAAATGTATCACGTGAATCGTAATGGGACAGAGCATAAACAAGGTCAAAACAGGCATAAGGTCATACACAGGCGAAATGCACTTGTCTCTACACGCAACACAAATGGCAATGATCTGCCCTGTGATGAAGACTGACGGGGCTTAAGTACACTTCCGGAAGCGGGACCAAGACGTGATCGTCCAGTAGCAAGCCGGAACGTGACGCATGCAGTAGGCGGGGTCTAAATAAGAGGGAGGGGACAAAAGAAACCCAGCCCACCACCAACACACAAATGGCACATAGAGCAAACAGAAATATATTGAATAACGTACCACCCCCCCCCCCCCCCCCCCCCCAAGAGTGAACATCAGATTCACAACTGTCATTAAGATAACACCGAGATAGTGAGTCAGCGACAACATTTTCAGATCCTTTCTTATGCTGAATGGTTATGTTAAAACCTTGGACAATCAAGGACCACCACATGAGCCGTTGGTTGCTGTTTGACATACGGTGTAAAAACACTATAGGGTTGTGACCTGTAAAAACAGTAACAGGGTCAGATCTAGAACCAATATATACTTCAAAGTGCTGGAGCGCAAGCAAAAGGGCAAGGGCCTCCTTCTCAATAGTGCTGTAGTTCAACTGATGACGGTTAAACTTGTGAGAAAAGAAGCTAACTGGGTGGTCTATGCCCTGAGCATCTTCCTGAATCAAGACAGCACCGGCACCCGTACCACTGGCGTCTACTTCAAGTTTGAAGGGCTGCACAAAAGACGGAGCAGAAAGAACAGGTGCACTACACAACAACATATTAACAGACTCAAAAGCAGACTCACAGCTAGAAGACCACACAAAAGGAACAGAGTTATGGAGGAGATTTGTGAGAGGCAACACAAGATCTGAAAAATTCTTACAAAAACTCCTATAGTACCCAGCCATCCCAAGAAAGCGATGAAGTTCTCTTTTTGTCTTAGGTGCAGGAAAAGTGGCAATGGACTTAACTTTAGCATCCAGTGGGCGAACAGTACCATGTCCAGCTTGTTTACCGAGGTAGGTTACAGTGGCATGACCAAACTCACATTTTGTGAGATTAAGAGTAAGCGAGGCTGTCTGGAGACAAGCAAACACACGGGCTAACACCGAAATATGACTATCCCAGGTGTCTGTAAAAACGACCACATCGTCGAGGTAGGCTTCACAGTTCTACATCTCCTAATACCTGTGCCATTAGCCGCTGAAATGTAGCTGGAGCATTTTTCAGACCAAAAGCCATTACCATACACTGGAGGAACCTATCTGGTGTAGCGAAAGCAGAAACCTCAGATGCATGTGGAGTGAGTGGAACTTGCTAGTAACCCTTTAGAAGGTCCAGTTTTGTGACAAACTTTGCTTTTCCAATTCGGTCAACACAATCTTCCATTCTTGGGAGGGGAAACGAGTCCGCTTTAGTTAAAGCATTGACTTTTCTATAATCTGTGCAGAACCTATAGGTTTTGTCAGGCTTTGGAACTAGCAGGCAGGGCGAGCACCAGGGACTACAGCTAGGCACAGCAAGATCATTTTCAAGCAAGTAGTTTGTTTCTTCTATCATAATTGCACGTTTTGTGGGATTAACCCTATAAGCATTTTGTTTAACTGGCGCATTATCACCAACATCAATGTCAAATCTGAGGACAGTAGTACGAGAAGGGGTATCAGAAATCAGTGATGGGTATTGCTGTAAAAGACTTATTAAATCACCCTGGGTTGGCTCTGACAAGTGTGCAAGTTTAGACTGGATATTTGCCAGCCATTCAGAGTTTGGCAACTGAGCACAGGGAAAACAAGCCCTACCTAAACTGAGACCATCCACCTCATGAGAATACTCAGACGGCGGCACGCTCATAGAGGCAGCAGCTACTGACGTGACAACCGGAACTGAAGAGCCAACATCCATGGTAGCACGAGAGATATAAGGCTTTAGCATATTCACATGGCACACACAAGACTTTCGTTTCCGGTCAGGGGTTTTCACAACATAGTCTGCATCACTCAACTTAGACTCAATAACATAAGGACCTGAGAACCTAGCCTGGAGAGCAGAGCCAGGTAATGGCAGTAAAACCAAAACCTTGTCACCTGCTTGGAATGTATGAACAACAGCCTTTTTGTCAAAACGAGCCTTCATACAGGCCTGAGAGGATGTCAGAGAACTTTTGGCTAACTCAAAAGCAGTATGTAGGCGCTCACGAAAGGAACTAACATAATCAAGGACATTCCTAGTTGGGGTTTTCACCAGATTTGGAGACAGGAACTCTTCCTGTAAAAGCTTTAAAGGTCCTCGAACAGAGTGCCCAAAAACTAACTCAGCAGGACTGAAACCAAGTGACTCTTGTACAACATCACGGATAGCAAATAATAACAGGGGAATCCCTTCCTCCCAATCTTTTCCCTGACCTAAACAGTAGGTCCTAAGCGTAGACTTCAACGTTTGGTGGAAGCGTTCTAATGCACCCTGGGACTCTGGGTGATAAGCACTTGAGACCTGATGATGCACGTTCAGTTGTGTCATAACCTTCCTGAACAGAGCAGACATAAAATTTGAACCCTGGTCTGACTGCATGTATTTTGGCAAACCAAAAGTGGTACAAAACTTAACAAGACCTCTGATGACAGTACGTGACTTTATGCTACGCAGGGGTATAGCTTCAGGGAACCTAGTAGCAGCACACATCAAAGTTAGTAGATACGTATTACCAGACTTGGTTCAAGGAAGGGGACCTACACAATCTATTAAAATTCTTTCAAAGTTTCTCCCATAACAGGTATAAGTTGAAGTGGAGCAGGGGGAACCACCTGATTTGGTTTCCCTGCAACTTGACACACATGACAGGAGCGGCAATACCTGGCAACCTCTGACCTCATAGAAGGCCAAAAAAAATGCTTTAACACACGGTCATATGTCTTCCTCACACCAAGATGACCAGAGAGATCATGATCATGGGCAATACTCAACACCTGGGTTCGGTATGGTTTTGGAAGCAAAACCTGAAAAACTGACCTCCAATCATGCTCAGAGTTCGGGGGTACCCACTTACGCATTAATACATCCCCATCAAAGAAATACGCTGTAGAACAATAAGGTAACTGTGCCTTATCTACAGCAGCAGCGATACAGTGAGAGAGCGAACTATCCGTTTTCTGGGCAGCCACAAGCTGTTCTCGCCCAACACCCCATTTACCACACTCTTCTTCCAATACTGAAGAAGTTTTTGATTCAGGAAGAACCTCAGGACTAGAACACAAATCTTGGTTTTCAAACAAGGGGTCATCATTACACATAAAAGAGTCTTAAATATCGACAGCGCCTTTCATTTTACGAGCTTGGGCATGTGTCATGACACAGGAACTGAAGACACAGGGAAGCTCACGTAAAAGATCATCACTCTCCTGCAACACAGGAGCGTCTGTTACCACAGGTAAATGGAAAACCTTTCCACCGGCTAAATCGTTACCCAAAATAAACAAAACTCCCTTAACTGGCAATTGAGGTCGAACTGCAACCTTAACGAAGCCAGACACAACCTCAGAACGAAGATAAACCATATGCAATGAGGCCTTCACTACACCAAGTTCAATACCCTGAACAAGAATATCTGCACCACAGCTAGAGTGTTCAGACAAAGGAAGAACGCCTTCCAGCATAAAGGACTGAGCTGCTCCGGTATCTCTCAGAATACACAGTGGTTTACGGTCCGAATCTGTATCAGAGAGTGAAACTACACCATCCAGAATAAAAGGTTCGAATGCAGAATCAACTGAAGAAAGTGAATGCAAACTGTCACAGTGTTGTCGCTGTACATGCACTAACCCCACACTCTTAGGACTGTTTTGTGCTTTCCGTCAATTTTTGCGCATTAAAATGGGACAAGCAGCAATGAGGTGACCAGATTCGCGACAGTAAAAACATTCACGGGACTCACTAGCGCTTTTAGGTGTGCTCACAGGAGTTTTGGAGCTGTAGCTACGATCAGAAATATCACGCTGCGCAGGGGAAAACACAGTTTTATGCGTGAGAACAAACTCATCAGCCAAAACGGCAGCATTGGCGAGCGAAGAGACTTTTTGTTCATTCAAATAAACAATTTTATCCAAAATACAAATCTTAAATTCTTCAAGCAGGATCAATTCTTTTAAGTGATCTAAACTAATGACCTTATTTGCAGCGCACCACTTATCAAATAACGCAGACTTTTCACGCGTGAACTCAACATATGTTTGGCTGGCGGTTTTGGTATGTTTTCGAAATTTCTGCCGATAAGCTTCGGGGACAAGTTCATATGCTCGTAACACAGCTGATTTAATTGTTTCATAATCCAAACTTTGTTCCATCGTTAGAGCAGAACATACCTCTTGGGCTTTTCCCACAAACTTGCACTGTAGCAATAAAGACCAGATATTTCTAGGCCACTGCAGAGTGGCAGCAATGCGCTCAAACACAGGGAAATAGGTGTCCACCTCACTTTCCCTAAACATAGGAACTAATGCAATGTGTTTACTAACATCAAAACCAGCAGGACTTACAGATGAGGTGCCACGCTCTAGCACAGGCGATAACTGATGAACAGGTGCAGGAGACGCAGGTGCAGGAGACACAAGTGAACCGGGAGCTGGCCTGTTTCACAGCGCCAACTCTAACTCCAGCTCCTTCAGCTTTATCTCCTTCTTAGTTTCCAGCTCCAGTGTTTGGAACTGCAGTAGCTGAGCTTGATACTGCTGACGACTCAACTCAAGGTCAAGTCTCTTTAGCTGCAGCGCGAGCATGGGTTCCTCTAATGGAGAGTCTACTACCATGGAATCTATGCGTGTCGGTTCCTCGGGCTTGACTCCCGCCTCCGCTGCAGCCAGATCCTCGGAACCACTGACCGGAGATGCAACACCCGCCTCGGTAGGCTCAAGCATGACTCGCTGTCTCACCAGCTTCTCGTACACCATTTTTGGTGTCTCGCTTAGTGGCGCTCCGTGCAACCGATATGCTATAAAAGTCCGCAAGCGTCACAGATCATCCTTACGGCATTGCTCAAACTGCTCTAACGTGGGACAAATGGTAAACTGATCCAAGTTAAATTTAGTAGCCATCTCTTCTAACCTGAACACACACACCCCCACTACAAAGACAAAACCGTCAGACAAACGTGATGAAAGAGAAACGGGACGAAACAAGAAACAGGACGAAACGAGGGAAAGCACAATTCAGGTATGCCAAGATACACACTGGACAAGCACAGGATGAGCCCCCAATTCTGTTACACCAGATAAGCACAGGATGAGCCCCCAGTTCTGTTACGCCAGATAAGCACAGGATGAGCCCCCAATTCTGTTACGAACCCGGTCTAGGTCGGGCCGCAACATACAAAGAAGAAAATAAATAAATAAAAGAAAATGGGTTGGCGAGACCAAGATTGCGTTTGTGTTGGTTTTTTATTCTCCCAAACGGAGCACCTTTTATACACACAGTGGTCTTAATTTTCAGAAGCCGGCAAGGCCAAAATAATAAACAAAAATTCCCTCTAACTTGACCAAAGAAAACTAGCTAACCTAGAAGACAAGGAAACAAAAATACACTGTCTTCCCTCACTCCCTTGCTAACCCAAAACAGGAGAAAAGATGAATCAGCAAAAATGGCGCCGACTTCCTACAAACCACTCCTAACCGACCGTGCACTATTTACAAAGGTGACTATTAGTGTGTTACATAACAAAATACTATATACACACACACACACACACACACACACACACACACACACATATATATATATATATATATATATATATATATATATATATATATATATATATATATATGTATATATATATATCCTAACTGTGCACTATTTACAAAGGTGACTATTAGTGTGTTACATAACAAAATACTATATACACACGCATATATATATATATAAGTGTATCACGTGAATCGTAATGGGACAGAGCATAAACAAAGTCAAAACAGGCATAAGGTCATACACAGCCGAAATGCACTTGTCTCTACACACAACACAAATGGCAATGATCTGCCCTGGGATGAAGACTGATGGGGCTTAAGTACACCTCCGGAAGCGTGCCGACAACCAATCCCATCGCACCAGGCTGGAGCAGGCGGGAACAAGACGTGATCGTCCAGTAGCAAGCCGGAACGTGAGGCATGCAGTAGGCGGGGTCTAGAGAAGACGGAGGAGACAAAAGAAAACCCAGCCCACCACCGACACACAAATGGCACATAGAGCAAACAGAAATATATTGAATAATGTAACAGACCCCCCTCAAAGTGGTTCTCCCACCAGGTGATCAGCCTCTCACACTCTCCATCACAGATGTTTGCTCTACTCTGAGCAAGGTGAATGTACGGAAGGCAGCCAGCCTGGATGGAATACCTGGGTGAGTGCTCAGAGCCTGTGTGGTGCAGCTGGCTGGGGTCTTTATGGAAATTTGCAATCTGTCCCTGGCTCAGGCAACAGTCCCCACCAGTTTGAAGACTGCCATCATTGTTCCAGTACCAAAGCACTCCACTGCCTCGGCCCTCAATGACTTCCATCCGGTTGCACTCACCCCCATCATTGCAAAGTGCTTTGAGAAACTGGTCCAATCACACTTAAAATCCTGTCTCCCTGCCACATTGGATCCACATCAGTTTGCCTATTGCCGCAATAGGTCAACAGAGGACGCCATCTCTACGGCACTCCACTCTGCATTGACCCATCTAGACAGTCGAAACTCATACGTCAGAATGCTGTTCATTGACTTCAGTTCAGCATTTAACACTGTAATTCCCTCAAAGTTGATCTCCAAGCTCAGCCAGCTTGATATCAGCACTTCACTCTGCAACTGGACTCTGGACTTTCTAACTAACAGGCCCCAGTCCGTTAACTTAGACAACCTCGCCTCCTCCATCATCACCCTGAACACCGGCATGCCACAAGGCTGCGTGCTGAGCCCGTTTCTGTACTCTCTGTCCACCCCTGACCATGATGATCTCACCTGGTCCCTTAACAGCTCCACCATAGTCAAAAAGGTGCAGCAGCGCCTTTATTTCCTAAGGTGCCTCAAGAAAGCACACCTGTGTCCTAGGATCCTGGTGGACTTCTATCGCTGTACCATTGAGAGCATACTCACTAACTGCATCACAGTCTCATACGGCAACTGCTCTTCTTCCGACTGCAAAGCACTCCAGCGGTAGTTAAAACTGCCCAACAAATAATCGGCACCCAGCTACCCACCATTGATAACATCTACCACAAGTGTTGCCTGGGATGGGCAAAAAACATCATTAAGGATGCCTCCCACCCTAACAATGGACTTTTCTCCCTCCTCCTTTCCGTCAGGCGCTACAGGAGTCTACATTCCCTCACAAGTAGGCTCAGGAAGAGCTTCTTCCCCAAGGCTGTGACCCTGCTAAACTCAAACCCTCCACTCTAAAATTTCACATCTTGCACTATACTGCACTGCTCAGTACTTTATTGGACAGTTATTTATTGGATAGTTACTTACACTATTCATATTTGTATTATCTGTACATTCAATCTATTTAACAAATGTTCTGTATATAGTATAATATTTTACTTGCACTATTCATATTTGCACTATCTGAACAACCTCACTGTTTAACTATTTTCTGTACATGCATCATTCAACTGTACATACATTGATGTTCATACTGTACATACGTCTCATCTGCAATCCCTACTGTCTATATTTTAATATATTCACTGATACTGTATTTTTGTAACTCCACTGTACATATTACTTGTATTGCATCACATAAAAAATAGTTATGTTAAATCCGGTTTCCATGCATTCCAGACACACACAGACACACATGTTCTCATACATAGTATGCTCATGTGTATTCCAGACACCCACACACGTTGCACACATGCATAGGTTCCAGTCTACAAAAGTCGAGCACTCCGAGAGTCAGGCCTAGGTCAAAGGTCAACCCCGTAAAACCCTGTTCCGTTGTATTCGACACACACAGACGCAGAAAAACACGCATGCATACGACCCTGTCTATAAAAGTCAAGCACTTCGATAGTTTGAAAATCAGCAAAGGTTCGACAGAATTTCCAGAGTCTATCCTTCAAAACTTCCAGACACCATGGATTTCTCAGCAGGTAAGATGATGTATTTTAAACAATTAAAATAGTTAATTATGAATTGAAATACAATGTTTATGTAATTATCCATTTGACAATGATATTGATATAAACCTAAAACTAATCTTTCTGAGTACAGCAATCATCATGCTTATTTGGTCATTATTTAATCTGGTACGATACTTTATCTAAAATTTTAATATTCATTACACTTATATTACAGTACAAGACCGAGCTAAGCTCATCTGATTCTAGTGTATAGGTAATTAAAATTTGTCTCTTAGATCTGTGTAGTGAGCTAAAAGGCAAATGTTAAGTTATTAAAAGTATGTTTTATTTGCTTTACTGTTTTTAGACAACAGCACCGTAATTATTTCTGATGATGAATTTTCCAAGACATCTGATCGAGGCCTCCTGAATCTGAGCTCTACTCCTAAGTCTTAACATTAAATTATGAATGTTTCATGCTGTAAAGTCTTTCATACGTATATATATTTTTGTTTGTATCAAGCGAATGCATTTCTAGTAGGTAATTAAAATTTGTCTCTTAGATCTGTGTAGCGAGCTAAAAGGGGGACTGTTAAGTTACTAATAGTATATTTTATTTGCTTTACTGTTTTTAGACAACAGCTTTGTGAATATTTCTGATGACGAGATTCACGAAACAACCGCTCAAGACATTTTGAATCTGAGCTCCATACGTAAGTCATAACATAAAATCATGAATGTTTCATACGTAATTATAACTTTGTTTGTGTCAGAAGTTGAGGGCATCGTGATGATCAGTGCTTACAACGGAGATATTTCAGGTGAGTTGACTTATATTTTACCTTCTATTTACCCAGTACAAAAATGAAAAACAAACCAAAAAATAAAAATCAAACCTCTTTCACATGTTCACATGTTCAGTGACTTATAGATACGAGTGATGCAATAGAAGACCAAGAGGAATTCAACTCGGAAGCCGACATTCAGCACGACCTCGATTTACAGGAGATCTGCATAGCATGGCATGAATTCTTCCAAGCAAAGACTGCTTTATTGGAAAAGTTTGGACAGATTGATAATACAATTGAATCTGGTCAAGCTATGGATTTTGTCCCTTTATGTACAACACACTTGAAAATGTGAATAGATGGCTCACAGTGAACATAAAGTTGATTAGAAAATTGTATGATAGATATAATGCAGAAACCCCCGAAATGCAGTTCGAATACAGAGACTAAAAAAATGAGTACTGAAAATTCTCCATTACCCAATGATTTCTATTATGATGGAAACCAGAGTTCTTCAAATGGTCTGTTACATCATGATCCATACACAACCCTGAACCCATGTTTAACTGAAGCGATCAACCGTCTGAATGAAAGTTTAATTCTGTCACAACAGGTTGTTAGTGAGAGACCTAATCAGAGTCCAAATTACGACGTATCAAACACACCGGTGACGCCATACGATATATTTTCTGAGTTAAATCAATGTCTGTTAGAGTTACAAAATAACCTAAATGAACATGGTCATTCAGTACAATTATAGCCTGATCTAATCGATGCAGTCAATCAGTTGAATGAAAATTTAAGATCGTCAGACCAGAGCAATACTCAAAATGAAAACCCCAGCCAAAATTCCAGTCAAACTGTATCAAGTACACCGGTGACGATGCACGACATATTTTTCTAATTAAATCAATGTCTGTTAGAGTTACAAAATAACCTAATCGAACAAAGACAATCTATGCAGATAAATCCTTGTTTAATAGATGAAGTGAATCAACTCAATGAAAATATGGCATTATGTCCCGATCAGAATATCGTCTCAACTCCAGAAAACGCTCAGGAAAGTAGACCATTATCTTCTCATGATATGATATACGAACTTAATCAAAGTCTTATGAGGATAAATGACAGTCTGGTTAACTTAATCGAAAACCCCGCCAATATTCCACAAAATTTGGAAAACGATAATGAGTACAACCGTCCAATGGAAAACATGCACTTGCCCGATATCCAAGATTCTCAAATGGAAAACATGCACTCGGCCGATATCCAAGATTCTCAAATGGAAAACATGCAGTCCCCCAATATCCAAGATTCTCAAATGTAAAATATCCAATTGCCTGATATCCAAGATTCTCATTTGGAAATCACGCAATCACCTAATATCCAAGATTCTCAAATGGAAAACATGCAATCTGAGTTGAACAAGATGATGGGGGGCTAGACCCTAATATCCAAGTTTCGCAAGATGGGGATGGGTTAGATAATTAATTAATAATTAATAATTAATCGTGAAAGATTCAACAACACTGAGATTAGGAGAAGAGTGAATTTTTCTTCGATCGCTAATGTCGACAGCTTTGCAGATTTTTATAATTTAGAGATTTTAAACAGTGTGATTGAAATCACTGACAATTTAATTTCTGCTGAAGATGTCGTAACCGTTGAAATCAGAGGTGATACGATTGTTTCATCACGCGTTCAATTAGACAGCGGTGTCATCGATTTACATTCTTTTCTGACCATGCTTGAAAATGCAATTCAGAGTAAATGCGAAATTTTTTACCGATAATACCCTTGAAATAGTCGTCCAAATCGTCCGACCACTTTGGGGTAAAATCGTAATCTTACATTGTTCTGTCATCACTCTTTCTTTCAAACTAGCAAGACTCCCCACGAAAAAACTATTTACTTGTTTTTGCATGACAACCACTATTATGGGGTTAAAAGTATCACCGGACTTTTAGGAATGAGTCATGTTTGTCATTTCTGCAACTCGGGGTTTGACGTTTTATGGAAACATAAATGCGATTATAGCTGCAACGTTTGTCACGATCCCGATTGTTACAAACACCCTAAGAATGTAACTAAATGTCTAGAGTGTCAGAGACTATGTAGATCACAATACTGTTTCGAGAGGCATAAAGCAAAGATTCAGTCGAGCAAAGGCAAATATTCTATGTGTGAAATGGGATTCTACAACGGTAAATGTAAACGTGTGATACGGGATAAACCTTCTAATCCTGAGAAACACGTGTGTACACATTCGAAATGCATACTCTGTGGCCAAAAACTCAACGAGGATATCGAGCATAGATGTTTTATACAGCGGGCTAGGAAAGAACGCGAAAATGAGGATTATGTGTTTTGCAATTTCGAGACTAGACAGGAAACAGGAACTCATGTAGCTAATTTCATATGCTGTATTGATTTTGAGGGAGAGGAGTGTGTGGTTGAAGGGGATGATTGCGTCAGTGCCTTCTTTAAGAAGTTTCGGTGTAATATATACAACGGTTATACGTTTATTGCACATAATGCTAGAGGGTTAGATTCATACCTTTTGTTAAACCATTTAGTGAAAGAAGGACTCATGCCCGAAATCATAGCGCAAGGCAGTAAAATTTTGTGTTTCATCGATACCGTGTTTCACCAGTCCTACATTGATAGTCTATCGTTCTTACCCATGAAGTTGAGCAGCATCCCGAAAGCCATGGGTTTTTCAGAAAGCAAGAAAGGCTATTTCCCCCATTTCTGGAACACCATAGAACATCAGGATTACGTAGGACCATATCCTGACCCTAAGTTTTACGGTGTAGATGGCATGATGCCTAACAATAGAGAAGAATTCTTTAAGTGGTACAGAACGGTTTCTGACAAAGTCTTTGATTTCAAGAAAGAGATGGCCGAATACCGTGTGAACGACGTAGAAATTTTGAGAAAGGGCTGTTTAGCTTTCAGAGAAGAAATTCTGAAAAGTACAAAGATTGATCCTTTTAAATGCATAATGATTGCATCTGTGTGCATGAAAATCTTTAGAAACCAATTCCTGCGTAAAGACACTTTAGGTATTCCGCCACTTGATAATTACATCACCGGACAGAAATCTTTCTCAACACCTTCCATACAATGGCTCGAATACGTTTCTAAAACGCAAATCCTACCCATTCGACACGCATTGAACGAAGGTGAAGTCAGGTTTGGTACCTATTATGTTGGTTACTTTGAGGATGGGGAAAACTGTAAGGTTTTTGAGTTTCTTGGATGTTTTTATCATGGCTGTGAAAAGTGTTTTCCCTCAATGACCCCGCATCCTCTTAGCTCATCCAATGCTACCTTCTCTCCATCAAAAATCGATGGAGAGAATTAAGAATTTGCAAGACACTCTCAATTTGCAAGTCACTCTGATGTGGGAACACGAGAGGAATGAAATGAAGAAAAATGAGAACCGCGTGCTAAACTTTCTAAAAGACTTTCCTGAGCGTTTAAACCCACGCGATGCTCTTTACGGTGGTCGAACAAATGCGTTACATTTGCATTATGTAGCTCAACCTGGTGAGAGAATCGATTATTTAAATTTTACCTCTCTTTACCCATTTGTAAATAAGACAAAGACATACCCGATCGATCACCCTATCATCATTTATCGTGACTTTAAACCTCTGAAATATTACTTCGGTATCGTCAGAGTAAAAGTATTACCGCCTAGGAGTCTGTGGGCACCTGTTCTCCCGTTTCGTGTAAAATGCAAACTCCTCTTTCATCTATGTAGAACGTGCGCTGAGCATCAGCTAAAACAGTGCGATCATACGGATGAGGAGAGAGCTCTTACCGGAACATGGGCTTCTGTCGAAATTGAGAAAGCTGTTGAAAAAGGTTACAAAATTCTATAAGTGTTTGAAGTGTGGCACTTTCCTAAAAGGTCTGATAAGCTATTTACGAGATATATTAAAATGTTCCTCAAGACCAAACAGGAAAGTTCAGGTTATCCGTCCTGGGTCATTGATGAATCCTCTAAACATGAGTACATTCGCAAATATAAGTAGAACAAAGGGAGCACGTTGGATCGGAAATGTATCACCGGTAATCCTGCCAAAAGATCCGTGGCTAAACTCGCACTAAATTCGTTGTGGGGTAAGATGTGTCAAAGACCAGACAGATCAAACACGACCTTAATTCGCGATCCTGCCGAGTTTTTACAGTTCACGTTCTCCGATATTTATAATGTGAGACAGTCTCTTTTTTGAATGAGATGGTGACGATGGTGCAGTGGCGTTACACAGACGAGAGACTGATTAAACCGCTGAACGCTAATGTATTCATCGGCATTTTCACTACAGCATACGCTAGACTTGAGCTGTACAATTTGATGGATTGATTGGATCAGCGTTGTTTGTACACAGACACCGACAACGTCATTTTTAAAAGTAAGGAAGGTGACTGGATGCCGCCCTTAAGCGATTACTTGTGTGGTCTTACCAGCGAACTAGATGATGGCGATCAAAGCGTAGAATTCGTAAGCGCAGGTCCTAAAACCTATGGTTACAAAACTGTAAAAGGAAAAACAACCATGAAAGCTAAAGGCATTACTTTAAATTGTATCAATGCTGAAACTGTCAATTGGAAATCACTGACAGAACTGGTGGACGAGCGAGTGAAAAATCCGGATCAAACCGGTCAACTCATAACCAAGCATAACCAAATCATGAGAGATAAAAAGGGGTTTCATTTGAGAATCACAGTCGAAAAGGTTCAGTGTTGTGTACGATAAGCGTGTTTTATTACCTGATTTTACAACTCTCCCTTATGGTTATTAAGACTATTCGTGTATATATGTGTATATAGTTTCTGTTGATGTATTTTGTAATGGAAAATATGAACATGACTGCTTTTGACGCTAGGATGCAACTTCCCTTTTCATGTATCGTATGTGGACCGAGTAATTTCTACTTAATTCTGATAAAACAGAAATACTTTTATTAGGCCCACGTGTAGCTAGAAGTAATCTTTCTGATCACATGGTTACTCTGGATGGTCTTTCTGTTTCATCATGTGCAGCAGTTAAAGACCTTGGAGTGATTATTGACTCCAGCCTATCATTTGATGCTCATGTAGATAATATTACTAGGATAGCCTTCTTTCATCTCAGAAATATTTCTAAAATAAGAAACATATTGTCACTACATGATGCGGAAATACTAGTTCATGCATTCGTCACCTCTAGATTAGATTACTGTAATGCCTTACTGTCTGGATGTTCCAGTAGGAATATAAATAAGCTCCAGTTAGTCCAGAATGCAGCTGCTAGAGTCCTAACTAGAACTAGAAGGTACGACCATATCACACCGATATTATCAATACTGCATTGGCTCCCAGTAAAATCTCGCATTAACTATAAAATACTTTTATTAACCTATAAAGCACTAAATGGTCTCGCGCCACAATATCTAAGCGACCTTTTGGTTTTATATAATCCGCCACGCCTACTTAGATCAAAAGATGCAGGCTATTTGACGGTACCTCGAATAGTGAAGGCTACAGCAGGGGGAAGAGCTTTCTCTTATAGAGCCCCACAGTTATGGAACAGTCTTCCTATTAGTGTTCGGGACTCAGACACAGTCTCAGTGTTTAAGTCTAGGCTTAAAACGTATTTGTTTACTCAAGCCTACCCTGACTAGATTCTGTTCTACTACTTCGCAGTCATAATTATCTTTTTTCTCCCTCTCTCCTTTCGCCGAGCCCCACATGAATTTATGGAGATACTAGGGATCCAGATCCTTTCTGCCTCTGGATGGAGCTCAAATCTTCTCTAATTCCAGACTGCTGGGACTACGGCTGCTCCTAAGGCCATACAGACTTCATATAAATCCATAATGAACTTTTTCCCACTATCTGTTGTTACCCAGATGAGGATGGGTTCCCTTCTGAGTCGGGTTCCTCTCAAGGTTTCTTCCTCTTAAAACATCTTAGGGAGTTTTTCCTTGCCACCGTCGCCACTCAGTGGCTTGCTCAGTTGGGATAAATTCGCACCTTTAATATCTGTATACCATGTTGATATTTCTGTAAAGCTGCTTTGAGACAATGTCTATTGTAAAAAGCGCTATACAAATAAAATTGAATTGAAATTGAATTAATAGCGGAAAATCTTATTTTATCAAAATGTTGTTGGAAAACTGTAAAGAGGCAATGTCTGTAGTTCCTGAAAACATTGTCTGGTGTTATACGTGTTGGAAACCTCTGTACGATGAAATGATGACCAGAATAAATATAAAATTTCTTCAAGGAATCCCTGATTCTTTGTGTGATGACGAACTATTTCTTCCCAATAAAAAAAACTTGCTGGTAATCGATGACTTGATGGAATCTGCCAGTAAAAACGATGAAGTAGAAAAGGCTTCACCTACCTTGTTCAAAACTTTTTTTTCAGGCAAGACTAGCAGAACAATCAACCTAAACACCAGCTACATGGTTCTTTTTAAAAACCCTAGAGACAAATTACAGATCAGCATACTGGCTCATCAACTGTATCCGGGTAACAGAAAGTATTTTTTAGAATGCTTTCTTGATGCCGTCTTTAGACCTTACGGGTATTTATTTGTTGACCTGAAAGCACAAACAGCAGAAGAACTTCGTCTCCGGTCAGGGTTGTTTCTGGGAGAGAAACTGGTTGTGTAAGTTCTGAAGAAGAAGAAAAACTTTAAAGTATCGACAACAAATGTCTGATCGATTGAAAAAAACCCTCCCATTGCTGAATTCATTACACCGGTCTCCACCCCGAAGGAGAAAAGATATATTACGTGATGCGCCCACAGATCTCATCCTGAGCATATGTGAACTAGCTTTAAACATACTCAGGGGAAACATACCGCTGATGACAAAACAATACCGGGTTTTAAAAAAACAAAAAAAATAGATCAAACAATTTGTGGATAAAAGAGCATCCGTAGAATGAAATAGGAAAGTTATTAATCAATCCGGAGGATTTGTTCTGCCTTTGCTCAGTGTAGCCATTACTTTTATAAGCAGCTTAATTGCATCCCGCAACAATTAACATGGAGACCACGGAGAAAATGTATTCAGTCCCTCAACATCAGCTCGATAAACTTAGAAACATCACTGCAGAGAAGGAAAGCTTAAGAAAGACTGTCGAAAACAACTTGGACGATGCAATATGAGGTATTTTATCAAGGACTGATCTGAACAATTACGATAAGGTGAAACTCTACGTGTTGGTGCTGCAATTTTTTTTTTTTTAACTTGGTTAAACTAGGAGAGCAGGAAACCGCTCAACTGACCCTGTCCCTACCTAAAATACCGGAAAGCAAAACGGAAGCAGCGGTGACCGAACCGCCCAAAGATGAGAACGTACAAGAGGTGGTCGCGATGCCTATGTGCTCTGAGAATTTTAGTGTCCCTGGTTTCTAGCCTTGGGTCACACTCTAGGGTTGTCTCCTTAGCGCAAGAGAGTAATGACAGACAGCTCCCTCATGGGCTGGAGCGCGGTCTTAGACCAGCTCACGGTCTCTGATCTGGAGCGGCATATAAATTGCCTAGCAATGTGGGCCATATTTCTAGCACTGAAATTCCTTCTTTCGCAATTGAGAGGTCACCATGTGTTTACAGACAACACAGCGGTGGTCTCATATATTGACCACCGGGAGGATTATGTCTGCACCCCCAGGCAGGTGCAACTAATTTTTCTCTGGGCAGATGGAAAGTTTTGTCAGTGAGTGCAATGTACATTCTGGGCAACTGGAATGTTAGGGCAAACCAGTGACGTGTGGTCAGGTGAGGCAGGGGAGGCAGTGCCTCCCCTGTGTCATCATGAAATGTAAGAAAACAAATAATGATTAAAAATAAATAAATAAATATTTGTCCATTGATCTGTGATAGAAATGTAATTATTGTATGATTCCAATCATTCCAATGATTTTTATAGTCAATATCGCTGAATTTGTGTATTTTACTGTTCAAATTTGGCAGAAAAGACACAAAGGGAGGCAGCGATGAGCTGAGCCTCCTCTTGGATTGTGCAATCCCTCACAAACTGGGTTGAGCTGCAATTTTTTTTGGACAACTTGAGCACGTGCAATTGATCTCTCTGTATGTCAACAATGTAATGTTTGTTCACACTTTTATTATATGTCCTCACATTCCATAGTCTAGGTCATGTATTTCACCTATGTGTATAACATATTAGTCTCGGTGATCTGACATAACGTGAAAAAGCAGGAGGGGAGGCAGCCAGTACCCCTGCCTCACTGAAGGGGGCGTGTGTGAGCATATGGGCTTGTTCTGCTATTCTTCTTCTTCACGTATTACAGACAAATGGCATTGTGGATAATATGCTAGCTAAAAAAGTAAAGTAGAGAAAGTTAAGTGCACCGCTTCAATCAGTTTATTTTTTATTTTTTGCTCTGACAGCAAAAATGGAAGATTAGATATATAAGATAAAACATTTCTCAAAACTGGACTTTCAATCAAAACTGGAAGTGATAAATAATGGAAGACTGGTGCCAAAGCTAAAAGATTTGCTTCAACCGACGGGACAGAACATAACACGCTCTTTTCAAACGGAGTGGTACACCCGAAAAGACTAGCTGTGTGGTTGTGTCTGGGGCAGACATCCTGTTGAGGCAGGGACTGAGGCCCAGGGATTGGTGGCTCCATCCACAAGTGGTGGAGTCCATATGGCGGAGGTTTGACCAAGCGGGACTGCATGTGTTTGCCTCCAAGGAGACAATACACTGCCTGCTGGCATAAGGGCCCATTCCACTCCTCAAAGGCTTTGTCCAAAGTGGTGTTCTGTGGGATGTGTGACAGGATGTGTGTGCTGCTGCAGGGTGGTCTGTGCCACACAAATTCATTCGATAATTCAGCCTGGATATTCATTCCTCCCCGGGCTCGTGTCTTGCAGTGACCCTTGGCTTGGGTCTTTTTGAACAGGCCATACCCTCGGTATGACAGAGTGGGTATTCTCATTCCCATAGTGTTATGCTAAACATAAAGTGGACCTCCCTTTGAAAGGGAACGTCTGGATTATGCATGTAATCCTGTTCCCTGAGAAGGGAACGAGACGTTGCGTAGCTTTGTCATACTTTTTCGGGGTAGGCCTGTGAATTGCGCCTTCGCTTCAGATAATAGGGGCTGACGGTGTGGTTCACAGGTGCCATATTTATATCATGCGATGCGCTTAATTGCAACATCACCTGATCATGGCAGGCCTTATAAATAGGCATGATTTTACACAAGTTTCAGATGCCAGTCACGCACGAGGGCGCTCCCATAGTGTTATGTTAAACGCAACGCAACCCTTCTGAGTGAACAGGGTTACATGAGTAACCCAGACGTTCATGGTTGAAAACCCTCCAGTGTGACAGAACTAAAGCAGTTCTGCAAAGAAGAGTGGACCACCACAGCCCTGTGAAAGACTGATCTCAGTTATCAGAAGCCTTTGGTTGCAGTTATTGGTAGCAGAACCAGATTTTAAGTTTAAGGGGCAATTATTTTTTCATATGGGTGATAAGTGTTGGATAACATTTTTTTTTTAGCTTCAATAAAAAATTAAAATAAAAACTGTATTCTGTGTTTGCTTAGGCTGCCTGTATGATGAAATCATACTTTTTCACATCACTGTACATTCAGGATATATTTTAAATATATGAATTTATCTATAATGAGCACGCCAGAGGTGACAGTGGCAAGGATAAACTCCCTGAAATTATATGAGGAAGCAAGACCTGGAAAGGAACCAGACTCAAAAGGGAACCTATCCTCATCTGGATGACAATGGATAGTGCAATTATAAATAAATAATAAATTATAAAGCTAGCCTGAAGGAAAGAACCTGATATTGGTATGCACTGTCTCCAAATGCAAACCTCAGGAACTTCCTGTGACTGGGCAATATTCCTATGTGGAAATATGCATCTTTCAGATCTATCGTCACAAACCAGTCCTCGAACTGAATCTGTGTCACAATAAGTTTGATCGTCAGCATCTTGAACCTGTATGTCTGAAGAGTA
The DNA here is from genome assembly GCF_023375685.1 of Ictalurus furcatus. Lineage (NCBI taxonomy): Eukaryota > Metazoa > Chordata > Actinopteri > Siluriformes > Ictaluridae > Ictalurus > Ictalurus furcatus. The sequence continues at coordinate 13,231,564 of NC_071265.1, read as the reverse complement.
TGGTTCAGATGACGCAGATCTAAAATTGGCCACATATTCCCATCTTTTTTGCGGACCAGGAAATAACGGCTGTAAAAACCTAAGGGAGGGCCCTTAGGGAACGGGGTGCATGTACTGTGGCCCCTTTGTCCAAAAGGGATCTTACTTCCTGCACTAACGTTGGGCTCTGCTCTGTGCTGACTGCTGTGGTGAGCACACCTCTGAACCGGGGGGGTCGAGCTCTGAACTGGACCCGGTAATTATGTTCTATGGTAGACAGAACCCATGGACACCCATTTGGCAGTAGTTTCCATGCTGCCAGATGGTCTTTTAGTGATCTTTTAGCTTTTTCACATTTTGTTGGAGGAAAAGCATCAGATTTTCATTGCCCTGTGACAGCTCGCTGACCAGAGAAGGCTGAAAACATGGGATGGCCTTGACTAGGGCAGGCCCTAAAGTAGCACTGGGGGATATCTGCCCTAGCAAATTCATGTCCCCTGATACGTCCCTCCGTGGCCCATCAGGACCGTTCCTTCTTTGTCTGCTTTGCTTTTATGATCATTCTTAGATCAGGCCTGTTAGCAGGCTGTGGCTGCCCGGTCCCCCTGGCTCTCCACGGGGGTAGGCAGGCCGCCACACTGGCCTTCTGTGCCTCCCTTGCACTAGCATGAACTCCACTCATGGATGCCGGGCGAACTTGACACAATGGGGAAGGAATTGGCTGAACGCTGCCGTTTGCTGTTTTGCCTCGCAAAACCTGTCGGCGATGGCATTAACCGCGCCACCAAACAGGGCATAAGGTTTAACGGGGGCATCCAGCAAGGAGACCTTATCTTTGTCCCCAATCCCTGAGAGGTTAAGCCATAGGTGCCTCTCCGCCACAACCAAGCTACCCATTGAACAGCTGATATCACGGACCATTTGCTTGGTCGAACGGAGAAACAAATCTGTGGTGTGGCGCGGCGCAGTTCTGCCACTGCCTCGGGCCCAATTCCCTCCCCAGTATCGAGCTCACTCAGCAGGTCTGCTTGGTAGGCCTGCAACACTGCCATTGTATGCAGTGACCCACAAACAAGACCTGCTGCCGCATAAGCTTTGCCCACCAACACAGAGGTGGCCTTACATGGCTTGGAAGGTAAAGTTGGCCCCCCTAAATTACCTGCCATTGATGGAGAGAGGTGGCTCGCAAGTGCCTCCTCCACCTTCTTCATTGCTAAATAGCCGTGCTGCTCACTCCCCATGACGGCTGAGTAATGAGTAATGACGTCGCGGGGTTATAAACACTGCTAGTGTATGGTTTTCCCCAGAAGCGTGATATCTTATCATGCAGTTCTGGAAAAAAAAGGGAGTTTTCTGTGGTGTGAGGGAGATTTATATTTATTTTAACTGGAGAGGAAGCGCTCATCCAGCCTGCTACGAGGCTCTGAAACCCGACTCCCTTAGGACGAGAAGAGAGCGAGTTGCGAGCCGAGCTGCCTAATCGTAAAACGTTCACAATGCTGACAGTCAGACCCCTTGAGGGCTGCTGTGGCATGCTCCATCCCTAAACACTTCACACAGAAAGCATGTCCGTCTCCTCCAGTGATGAAACGGGAGCAAGGCGTAACACACTTTCTGAATTTTCTCTCGCTCATTCTTTCTTTCTCTTGTCTTTTCTTTTAAAAACGGATAGAAAAGTTCAGAGATTTTGAGAAAATATAGAGGAGAAATGAAGTGTCTTTTTGTTACACAAACAACTGACATGCAGTCTCGCTGAAGACAATAAGGCTGACGGCACGGTTCACAGGTGCCATGTATATATATATCAAGCGACGCGCTTAATTGCCACGTCACCTGATCATGGCAGGCCTATAAATAGAGGCATGATTTTACACAAGCTTCAGATGCCGGTCCCAGCACAAGGGCGCTCCCATAGTGTTATGCTAAATACAACGTCGAGATCCCTTTGAAAGGGAACTTGGATTTCATCAGTAAATCAGATTTGGGCCACTTTTGCCAAAGGTGTTCAGTAGAATTGAGATCAGGGCTCTGTGCAGGCCACTCATATTTTTCCACTCCAACCTTTTATCCACTCCTTTTCATGGACCTCACTTTGTGCACAGGGGCATTGTCATGCTGGAACATGTTTGGGCCCCTTAGTTCCAGTGAATTTATTTGTAATGCTACAGCATACAAAGACAGGATGATTCCAAATTTTTGTCAAGAATTTGGGGAAGGCACACAAACTTTTGGCCATATAATGTAAATGAAATATAATCAGATTGAAGATACCATGATAACTGTTACACTCGTGTCACAATAAATTCAAATGCAATGGCCTTGGTCAGTGTGTGAACAGATAATAAGGATTAAAAAAAATTTTTAAATAACTTGTTACGAAAAGGATATTTCCCATAAACTCCAATACAGAATACATTCATGATGTGCCATTCACATGAAGCCAGAATGACTTATTATAAATACAATTCAAGGCCATGTTTCGCTTTTTCATAAATGTACAAAATATAAAAAATATTAATTCAGTAGCGATCTAAAGAGCAACTTTCTAAATTAATTTGAACCATTCTTAATATTTTCAGCATCAACAAACAGCAAATTATAAAGTTTCATCTTTATTTCATTTTGTCAGTAAGACATTCTCATTACACATTTGGTTATTAGAAAGTATACAAAAGCACAAAAGGCTCAAAATTTAAACATCAAAGTCAGGGTTTATAAAATATAATGGTATATTTTGCATTAAAGCTGTTTTACACATAGAAGTTCAAGTAATAAACCAAAGTCCTAAAAATCCTATTTAGTGCAGAATTTAAACTACATAAAAAAGCCATTTCAGTCTTGATTATTTCCCTAACCATCTTCAATCCATATGCTGGCCACTATAAACTAATTATCATAGAGGACAGAAAGTAGAAAAAAAGATCACAAGGAGCTCTTAGTGAAACTGGGCACTGATCGTGTAGGTATGCGCAACTGTTTTGTAAACTGTAGCTGAACCAGGTCACTTCAAAGCAGAAGTATTAAAATTATTCTGTACTTGAGAATAGGTGACTACAGAGTTAATGCAATTCAGTAACCAGTTTATTATCTGTATACAGATGTGTGACAAATTAAAAAGGTACAGTTACTATGACACTTTCTGTTGGTTTTTCCTTTTTATCTGACTTTATATCTAAGTACTTTCTGTTTAAAATGTCATTTTAGTAGAACCAAAATACAAAAAAACATTATTAAAACTTGAAATTGTGTTGAATGTATAAACTGTACACCGTAGACCAGTGCTAATACAATACAAAATTGATCATAAATATTTTTTTTTAATAATTTTATAAAAAAGGACAGGCATAAACAGGGTACAAGGAAAACTGCATCTAGCATGGAGTCCAGTGCATGTATGATCCTGCACAGTCATTGTTAATGTAAATGCAGTAAATATGTTCTATACCAGCAGACCTTTGGTTATGTAAAACTTATTTTAAAGCCAATCTGGGCCATCACTGGAGCTCAGCCATGAAAGTTCTAGTCTTGCAGATGATGTAATAATCTCATTTCCTTTTGAGCAGCTGCTTCTCCAGATACTCCAATCGTGTAGTCATTGCTGACAGTGATACAATTAAGGACCCAGGATAGTGGAAAAATGCCAGTTACCTATGTAACTGTGGTTCTATGAACCACAAATAAACTTGGATATCTTCTTGTGTGCATGCTTGCATATGCAGGGACCTTTCAACAAAGTCAGATAATGATGTAGAATTGCAGTAAATGGATCACGCATAGAAAGGTATGCTCTGAAAGTTGGCTTTAGCAAAATAAATAAATAAATAATAATGTTGCAAGGTCAATTGTCTGATTCACAAAATTGGGCGTAAAATTAAAAATGATTCACAAAGACTTGGCAGGAATCCCAGGTTCCTTGTAAGGAAGGGCCTTAAGGGACTTTTAGATTTGCCAGTTTCGAGGCAGTGAGCACATAGCTTTGCAATGTAAGCAGACACTGTCTGCATGAGTGTGTATCTTGCTATATAGCTTTTTATACAGTGCATGTATAGACATAATATGGCGAACAAAGTGAAGCTAGCAATGCTAACATAGGAAAGGCTGCCTTGAATTTAGCAGGCATTCTACAAAAAATGGGCAAGTAATATGTAAAAAACTACACCCAGAGAGGTAGCAGAGATGAGATGAGAACAGGCTATGCCCAGCTTGGAGGACAGGATACCTGTAGCTCTGACTGTAGTCACCGACTGTCAAGGTGGTAGCTCATTATGGCATATACGTGGTCCAATATGTGTACAAGGTAAGAAGACCTTGTACGATGGCTGTATGATACTGGAATTTATCGCAAATACTGCAAATCATACGTTACTTTGTTGAAAGGTCAAGCCAGTCTCCAGGACCATCACTGGTCATCGCTGAATAAGTGGTTTGACCAGTATTTATCCATCTGTCCCTTGAAATGATAACATGATAAACAATTTGTCTGTCATGGAGAGATAGTTAATTCAATTCTCAAAACAATGCCTTTTTTGGAAACAAAAAACACTTGTCACTGCTATATAATTGGTATGGGAATTGCACTACAGAAGCTCATTTTTGATCACATTGTTTCACAGGACAGTGCAGTAGCTCATGGTACGATAACAAATCCATGATCCCACTATCCTATACAAGGATATGTGGGCTACAAATAATGCAGACCATTGAGTGATCAAATGTAATCACCACAGAACCATCACAAATCTAGCTAGCTACCATCACTTTTTATACCACACATTATCGTACTGCCATCTTCAGTAGCACTATCTGACAACATTCTCACTGTGTACAATGGGGAACTGAAGAAGAAGTTTCATTTGGTCCGAGAAGCGGAACCAGATATTTCCATTTGCTGTAAGTAGGGCTCCAGCAGTCAGAGTTAAATGATGGCACAAAAAAGATATTGAGATAACATTAACCCAAGCTAATACCTACCTACTTACACTATGCAATGGAAAATGGACACATGTATTTGACCAGGGTATAGGATTATATTAGTAACCAGGGTATAGTATTATATTAGTAATACTATACTAATTTGTAACTATACCAACATGCCAAACTGTAATGTCTGGTGGTGAAACACTATTACGGAGTCAGACAGTCATATTACAGACTTCTTTATAGGAGGGCTTTTGGCTTAAATGAGTTGGATGTTGTAAAAAGAAAAAAAAAGTAAACATAAAAAGGTGTCTTCCACTTCCAATTATTAATGCAGCCAATTAAATTAATGCTATGCCTGCACCTAAATTTAACTCTAACCTTAATCTGAGTAACCAAATAGGAAAATCTCTCAAATATTCCTTTTTGTAGGAATGCACGCACGCATGCGTGCACACACACACACACACACACACACACACACACACACACACACACACACTTCTATTATAAAAATTTTAGTTGATAAGATACAGAACTAAAAAGGATATATTTCTTGTTGAGCTGGTTCAGAGTGACCATAGTAGCCTGCTGGAACTCCACAAGAGTATCACAGGCACAAGGGTCCTTGACCTCTATTTTACCCTGACTCTCTTCTGCAAACACATGAAGGAAGGAAGGAATTAAGGAAGGAGGGAAGGAAGGAAGGAGGGAAGAACACATTCCATATTTCAGTAGCTTTTATATTGGAATATTTGAAATTTGATTATTAAACTTGTATCCAGTAAATATGTGTTTGTTGCCATATGTTTTAGTACTCATGCCAACAAACACAATGTCCTCCAGATGGTTCAAGAGGATAATTTTTTCAGTGGTGACAAAACTCTGCCTCATTCATCTAATATATATACTCTGCTTGGTTTCAAATGTGTATTCATGTTCTCTGAAAGTGTTCTCTGTTTCAGGGACCAAAATTTCTCTTTTCCACATACCTGGACAGACATTGAGTTTAAGGTTCTCTGCAATCTGGTTGAAGTCAGAGGTGAAGTCAGAGGTGTAGAAGAAATGTTTCTCCAGTGGCTCAGAGGCAATCTCTCTCAGCTCGTCCTCTACAGCTTTGCCCACACCAACAGCATACATTGTAATTCCTGTAAAACATAATACATGTAGCTCTTTAAGATTCATATCATAACACAAACAGTGAAAAATAAATGTGGAACACTCTGCAGTTTTATGAAGATATGAGTAGTAGTGGTAAGTCAAGGTGGCTGGACTCATTTATCTTGATGTCTTGCAATTGGTACTTCATTAGCCTTTCAAACAGGGCTGACACATCCACAATGGCAACTGCCTAAAGTGGCATTTGAGCAATGGTGGCCAACTGTACCAAAACATATACCACGTGTGAGTTTGAATCTGTCATTTTACCTAGATAACTGTGAGCAAGCTATGCAAGCTCAGGGTGGCCTGAGCTTACCCTGGCCCTCACATACTCATGGTAGTCATCTGTTTTTATGTTTTTGCATTGACACAATGACGTGTACTGAAATTTCCTCATGTCATTGTGTAAATATGCTAATAAGACAGAGGTGGTGCATACAGAGATATGATGGTTTGTGTGATCCTACTTTAGAAGCTAAAATGAGAGTTATCTGTTGTTATGAAGTGTTTGGACACATTACGTGTACTATTTGTGCATTTGAAGTCACACAGGACACTTATTTTATAGCATACTTCATCAGTGTTGAAAGTACAAAGACATTAACCATACAATAGTTAATCTGTGTAGTGTGATTAACACTGATTAACATGTCTGTATTTTGCAATTTTGGGCTGCAGCTCACCTGCCTCCTTGGCCTTCTTGGCCCACTCTGTTATGTTATCCTGAGAACGTCCATCAGTAAACACCAGCCCAACACGGGGTATGTTTCTTAAGGCAGCACGGGCACCCTCAGCCTCAGAGAAGCTATCCTGCACCAGGTGCTTTAGTGCTAGCCCTGTCATGGTTCCTTTCTCCATGTAGGCTACTTTCATCACAGCTGCCTTGATCTCTTCCTTGCTCTTGTACATACTTAGTGGGAACTCAGTCCTCACCTGGCTGGAGTACTGTACAAGACCCACACGTGTCCCATGAGCAGATATATCTAGTTGGTCCACAACCTGGTTGACAAACTGCTTGACAAGCTCAAAGTTTTCTGGTCGCACACTCTTAGAGCCATCAATCAAGAGAACCAGGTCAATGTTGGCTGATCTGCAGCCTAAAATTGAGGGAAGGTATATTAATGATAAGACAAAAAAGATTTTTTTAAAACAAAAAACAAAAACACCACATCTTAAACTTCTCTTGATCAATTATGTACAGTGTATCCGGAAAATATTCACAGCAAATTTGCAAAGATTTCAAACAAACTTCTTTTCACTTTGTCATTATGGGGTATTGTTTGTAGAATTTTGAGGAAAATAATGAATTTAATCCATTTTGGAATACGGCTGTAACATAACAAAATGTGGAAAAAGTGAAGCGCTGTGAATACTTTCCGGATGCACTGTATATTGTTCTGAAGGAACATCCATAGGTTGCTTTATTTAAATAAAACCAGGAGTAAACAGGGAGAGTAAAATATTTAGCTTGAATATTGATTTGTTGTATGCAGTTCATACTTCCACAGCTCTTTCCATTGTCTTGGAGAAGATGACCCTCAGGGCAGATACAGTGATAGGATCCTGGTGTACTCACACACTGGTGCTGACAGCCATGCTGTACTACATTACACAGGTTGTCCGCTAGAAAAAAACAAGAACAAGAAAACAAACAAAGCAAACAGACAAGTGATTTAAAGAATTATTGATATGAAAATTGTTTGGAATATACCACTACATACAATGATTGCACAACCATTTTTAATTTTGCCTCAATGTACTGGCATTGCAAAACCACCAGTTATTTTTAAAAAAAGAAAACAATTTTATTATTGGTTTAATCTATCATGGCCATCTTTGTAATGTGACTAAAATAGGAATACTCCACATGTCTTAATTCGATTTGTGTTTACTTCAAATACGACTTTAGTCGGATTAAGGTAATCAATAATCTCTGTTTACATGGTAGTTTCTTAATCAGAGTATTGTCTTAATTGGGTTACTGAATGTCTTTGTTGTTTAACCTTTTGATCTTTTGTTAAAAAAATTCATGTAAATACTCTGGGGTCAGAAAGTCTCCAAAACTACAATCTGAAGTCACCTACATCACCACAAGTTGTTTGGAAGGATTTCAAGAAAAAAAACTCTACTCTCATCCAAAAACAAACTCAAGCATCTTCAGTTTGCCAGACACTACTTGAACTTCAAATAGGATCAGGTTATATGGTCAGATGAAACCAAAATAGAGCTTTTTTGGGTTTATAAACACCAGACGTGGGTTTTGGAACGCACAGAGAGGTAGCCATATGGAAAAGTACCCCATGCCCATGGTAACATATGGTGGTGGCTCTTTAATGTTTTGAGGCTGTTTTTCTGCCAGAGGACCTGGGCATTTTGTTAGGATACATGGCATCATGTACTCATCAAATATCAATAGATATTACATGAAAACCTGACTGCCTTTGCCAGAAAGCCAGAAAATGCCATGGTTGGATCTTCCAGCAGGACACTGATCAAAAACATACATCAAAATCAACAAAAAATGGTTTACTGACCACCAAATCAAGTTCCTGCCATGGCCATTCCAGTCCCTTGACTTGAAACCCATAGAAAACCTGTGGGGTGAACTGAAGAGGAGAGTCCAGCATGGACCTCGAAATTTGAAGGATCTGGAGAGATTCTGTATGGAGGAATGGTCTCAGATCCCTTGCCATGTATTCTCCAACCTCATCAGGCATCATAGGAGAAGACTCAGAGCTATTATATTGGCAAAGGGAGGTAGCACAAAGTATTGACTAAAATAGTGCCAATAATTGTTGCACACCTATATTTAATATTTAACAAAGATATTTTTTTATAAACCTGTTTTGATTTCAGTTGTTTGATTTCCATGAGAGAAGAATATATTTGAATTGTTTTAACAAAATATCAAAAGGTTAAACAATAAAGAATTATTCACAGCCAATATTAGTGGAGGGCACTAATATATATATATATATATATATATATATATATATATATATATATATATATATATATATATATACACACACACACACACACATACATACATACATACATACATACAAACACACACAGTATATATTTGCAGTATTCAGATCCCTTTACTTCTTGCACACTAATGTGCTTTAGATTTGACTTTGAATCAATCATCAATCTACTCTTGCTCGCCAATGATGATGTGAAAACATCTTCTTAGAGATTTTTGAAAATTACTTAAAAATCAAAAACTGAAATCACATATTCTGAGGCATTGTGACTTTTGCCACGCACTTCCAGGGATGTGGGCTTGGTTCCCGCCTCTGCCTTGTGTGCGCGGAGTTTACATGCATGCATGCACACATACATATGTATGTATATATACATACATACATACATACATGTGTGTGTGTGTGTGTGTGTGAATATATATATATATATATATATATATATATATATATATATATATATATATATATATTAGGGCTGTAACGCATGAGATTAATCTAAAAATTTTAACGCATTATTATTTAAAAATGTTTTTATGTTTAATTTTTTTAATTTGAAAATCAAGTTTGACCCCAACTTCTTCGCGTTATTACAGCGCGGATGGTTACCTAGCTTTGTGTGATTAGGGCAAGGCACACGCGAGTAATACAATGACAGAGGAGACGGTGTCCGCCCTGCTGAACGACAAGTTTCGGTATAAAAAGCTTCGAGATGGGAGTTTTGATAAAACCAAAGTTGTATGCACTTACTGCAGTGATTTTGCCGAAGCATGCGCTAGCCAGTTTATCAAGGTTGCAAATGAGTGGGAAATAACGGGCAAGGTCACAACTATAGGAACAGACAGCGCTCGTGTTATGATTGCGGCTGCAAGGAGTCTACCATTCGAGCATGTGCCGTGTGTGGCGCATATGATACAAAGGGTGATCACCGTGGTTTTACGGGACAGCGGATTTGACAGCGTTTTAGCCAAGTGCCGTAAAATAGTAGGACACTTCAGACACAGTCCCGCAAACACCGTGAAGCTGAAAGCTCAGCAAGCCTCTCATGGACTAATAGAGGAGCCCCTCGTCCAGGATATACCGACACGCTGGAATAAAACTCTTGAAATGGTAAGGTGGATTCAACACAACAAAGATCCACTGAAAGCAACGCTGGCACAGCAGAATCACAACTTCGCCATGCTAACCTCAGCTGAATATGACAGGTTGGCAAAGTTGGAAACGGTGCTGGCGCCCTGCAGGTAATGTGATTTCTCTGTCTTCTCCAATTTTACTGATAAAAATAAGTCATTTGTAAGTCATCTAGACATAATTTGTAGTCATTAAGTCAATTTTGTGGTGCTCTGTTTGCACTGTAGGTACATCACTGAGCTCCTAGGTGGTGAAAAGTATGTATCCTGCTCCATGGTGCTACCTGCACCGTCATCACCTGCGTACAGTGGAGGTCTCTGATGTTGACCCTGCCTACATAGTGCACTTCAAGGCTGCATTCACAAAGGACCTCAACGGGCGAAAGGAGAACTCAAACCTGTGGTAGTTAAAGGTGGCGACCGCTCTAGATCCTAGGTTCAAAGACCTTAGGTGCTTGCCCAGAGCAGAAAGGGGAGAGGTGTGGCAAAAGCTGAGTGAGATTCTGAAGGATAGAGAACCTGCACCACAGACCTCTGGAGAAAAAGTGGAGCCAGAGCCACCAAAGAAGAAGATGGCCCTCCTACTCATGGGATCAGAGTCAGAGTCTGATGAAGAGGTACTGTCCACAGATAAATCTCTAGAGAGGTACAAGGCAGAGCCCTGTGTCAGCATAGAAACATGTCCACTACATTGGTGGTCATCACAAGCAGGTACATATGGTAAGCTGGCCCATATTGCAAAAATGTACTTGGCTACACCTGCCTCAACAGTGCCATGTGAGATACTGTTCTCTTTGGCAGGCCACATTCTGCATAAGAGGTCAGCTCTATCATCTGAAAATGTGAACAAGCTAGTCTGCCTGAGCAATTGGTTGAAAGAAGAGTAAACTGTATGATTGGTTGACAGGAGGCATGTTGCAGAGATGCACACTGTTTGAAGTAATTATCTTCAACCAAGAATGTAGAGATTTCTCACGCTGTCTCTTCACAGACATTATGGCATTCCATTTCTAAAATAGGCCTACTTATTGTTGCATTCATTTGAGTTGATGTTACTATGCAAAACAATAACCGATAAGCTATTTGTGACTTTGTAGCAGACATTACTTTGTAACAGTTGTTGGTTTCTGCTCAATATGTCTGCAGTTCAAATGGATGCCTCAACAATTTAAGAGATGTTGTGGTTAATGGTTGCAATAATAAAACTGAAGAATCTGTTTCCTTATTTTCCATGCATTTATTTATTTCAACTGAACGTTTAAATCCTAGTATTTCTAAATTTGCGATTAATCATGATTAATCACAGCCCATGATTGTGATTAACTCGATTAAAATTTTTAATGGATTGATATTCATTCATTAAAATATCCAAAATTCTTCCGAGCGCCATAAAACAAAGTTTTGCCAGAAAGCCAATCTTGAAATCTTGAGAAAATGTCACAATAGTCATAATAAGCATTTTTTAAAACAGTAAATCAATTACTTTAAATGTCAAAAGAGAAAAAAAGTTACTGTCCCTGTTGCTCACTAACTTTGGACAACTTACTACATTATTTCAGATTTGCTGTTATTTAGCGGCAAAAGGAAGTCTGGAAAAGCCATATTATAGTCTAAGGGCTTTGGCAAAATGATATATTGTACATGTTTTTTAGAGTCATTCCAGGATGCAGGAACAAACACTAGGAAACTTTTAAAGTTCAAAGATGGATGACTTTATATCCGTGATTCTGAAAATGTATACAATTACAGCAAACCTTTCCTCAAAGTAAAAATTGAAAATCAAGTTTTGATATATGGGTTTAACATAAGAATCTGTTATAGGAATTTCCAAAATATGTTGGAATATTCAGTTTAAGAACTTTAATTCTACTCCATCAAATAGACACTTCAAAAGTATGTACTTTAATTGGTCCATACATACCCTGGCAGGTCTTTCTATCTGCTTGAAGTGTGTATCCCTCGTTACAGCGGCAATGGTATCCCTTTAATACGCTCACACATTCATGATCACAGCTTTGATTCCCAAATGAACAATAGTCAATCACTGGAAAAACAAAGACATAACAGGCTTCATGAAGTTTTATGGAAATTTGTAGTTGGTGACTAAATTTATATGAATGTATCAAAAGGGGTCTTAAATTGTAGGATTCCTTGTCAGTAGGGTGGTAGTGTACACCTTTTGTGTCTAAAGGTAATTACAGTGAAATTATGTACCTTAAATAATTTTAAAAGACACATTTGTATTTTTTTTTTTTACAAGGAATTGTATTTATAAAAGAGTACTACTGCATCCACCAGGAAAGGTGCAGTCTAGAACAGCCATATTTGCTCACTGATTGGCTGACCCCCCTAGATAAAAATGTGCATGAGTTGCTGGGTGTAAAAGTTACTGTTGTACCACAGACATCCATATACTTGGTGGTGATATACACCTAAAAGTTGGACAAGCTAATGTATTAAGAGAAATTACAAGGAGTAGCAAGTAATTATGCGTTGATGTAACTTTTTTTTATCCCACCATTTTCATCCCAGTTTGGCACATGTAACATGTCTCCTGGGATTCTTGTCTTTTGGTTACTATATTTAAGTATTGTTTTGCTGTATTTATAATTCACTTGAGTGCTATTGAAATTAAACACTTTTTCTTTTAAAATCCTTACTTTTTACTTACTAAATTTTTATTTAAACCTTCAAAGTACTTTTTAAAAATCTCAAAGGTGTCTTCTTCTCTAATGTAGTCAGTGACTGCATGCTATAAGAATGGGCTACAGTGCATTTTATTTACATTTCTTAATAATCAAAATAATTCAACCCTCATTGCAAATCAGGTTTATCATCAAAATTGACAGACTTTCAGCTGTTTGCAATGAACAAATCAAACCAAAGCAATTATACTAGTTCAACAGAATGAATGCGTCAAGTGGTTTCCCCAAATTCAACTGAAAATGCAACTTTCAATGATTTTTCCAGTTTCAAAATTATTCAACCCCTTCATGACAAGCATCTTTAGTACTTAGTAGAGCACCTGTTTGCTGTTATGACCTGCTGCAAATGAGATGCCTAGCCAGACACCAGCTTCTGGTTCCTGAGGAATCTTAGCCCATTCATCATGAGCAATGGCCTCCAGTTCAGTAATATTCTTGGGTTTGCGTGTTGCAACCGCCTTCTTCATGTCCCACCAGAGATTTTCTATGGGGTTTAAGTCAGGTGACAGTGATGGCTCTGAAGAATCTTCCAGGACTTCTTCTGCAACCAAGCCTTGGTGAAATTTGAGATATGTTTGAGATCATTGTCCTGTTGGAAGGTCAAACACCACCCAAGCTTCAACTTCCTCACAGATGGCAAGATGTTTTCTCCTAGGATTTCCTGATACCTCAATGAATCCACCTTACCTTCCAAACACTGCAGGTTTCCAGTGCCAGAGGATGAAAAGCAGCCCCAGAGCATCACTGAGCCACCACGTTGCTTGACTGTGGACAGAGTGTTCTTTCTTCATTCTTCTTTCTCCAGACATACCGCTGATCCATTGTGGCGAAAAGTTCCAGTTATGTTTCATCGCTTCACAGAACAGAATCCCAAAGCTTATGTGGCTTATTTATATGATTTTGAGCCAACTTTTCTTGTGCTTTTGGGTCAGTAGTGGTGTACGTTTTGGAGTTCTGGCATGGAAACCTTCTGCATTTAGTATGTACCAGACTGTGCTCACTGAAACCTCAGTGCCTGTTGCCACCAAGTCTTGTTGCAGGTCTTTTGCAGTCACTCAAGGGTTTTCACAACCTGCCTTTTCAGAAATCTGGTTGCAGCCATTGATAGCTTCCTTTTTCTGCCCCAACCAGGTTTTTCATGCATTTTCTACCCCTAGCCAGTTCAGGTATTTCATGTGTTCCAGCTCAAGCACATCTGGTGCAACTAATGAATCCCTTGATTAGTTGCATCAAGGGTGCTTGAGACAACACCTGTTTTGCATATTTGTTCTGTTGTGAGGGATTCTATTCAGGGGGTTGATAAATTTTTAAACTGGAGAAATCATTATAAGTTGCATTTTCAGTTGAATTTGAGGGAACCACTTGAAGCATTCGTTGTTTAACTATTTCAGTTTCTTTTATTTGATTTGGTCATTGCAAACAGCTGAAAGCCTGTATATTTTGATAATAAACCTGATTTGCAATGGGGGTTGAATACTTTTGATTGCAACTGTATATGTCTGAATGTCTTGGTATATATGTGGCCACTAGAAGTGCCTATGGAATTCCAGTGTGTGGGTGAGCCTGGATGAGAGTCAAAGGTTGAGGCATGTCCCCACCACAGCACTTTGACCCTGAATGAGGTGGGAACATAACCTGGAGGCCCTCCACCTGGGTTGGGCTCACCCCAAGTGCCGATTTCCAACCACCATGAACCAGAGCCACAATTTGCATTTCAAGGACTATAGTTTCTGGTGGGCACTCATAATATGGGGCTCCCACTGGCAGGAGAGGGCAATGGGCTTGATGTTCTTTGAATCTGGTCAATATGACAGCACAAAATTAAACCGTGAAACAAAGAGTGCCCAACTTTCCTGGCAAGGGTTATGGCACTTAGCCTGCTCAATGTAGACCAAGTTCTTATGGTCTGTCCAGACCAGGAATAGGTGTTCTGTTCCCTCCAGTAGTTTTACTGCCAAGAGGTCCTGGGCCACAATATTGTCATTACGCTCCACAGCAGTGAGATGATGCACAGAGAAGGCACAGGGGTGCAGGTTACTCTCAGAGCTGGACTGTTGGGAAAGAACTGCCCCTATGCCTACATCACAGGCATTCACCTCTACCATAAAAGGGAGCTCAGGATCTGGGTGCTGCAGGAATGGATGCATGGACAGGTGGTGCTTGAGCTCTTTAAAGTCTCCTGGGCTTCTGAGTTCAACTGAAACTGCCTGGTAGACTTGTTTGTAAAGTGTTATGGTTGTATGGTGCTAAAATTCTAGAAGAAGAGCCAGGAAAAATGCTCAGTAATGCCTAGAAAGCATTTTAGTAAAGCCTAGAAAGCATTGAATTAGGTGGAGAGATGTCAGACATGGCCAGTCCATGACTGCCTTGATCTTGGTTGGGTCCATGCTCAGATGATCCTTGAATACCACCAAACCCCCAAAAGGTGACTGAGCACAGAAAAGTGTTTTCTCCAATTTTACTTAGAGATCGTTCTCTAGGAGCAACTGGAGAACCCTTCTGACATGAACTAATGTATTCATCCATCGACGGACAGCAGATGAGAATGTCATCTAGATAGACAAACATTTAGGGTCAAGGGCCTCCCTCAGGACCTTGTTGATGTCATGATGGAAGATGGCTGGTGCATTCATCAGTCCAAGGGCATTACCAGGTACTCAATTGTCAAACAGAGTGAGGAAGGCCCTCTTAAACTGATCCCGAGATTGAGTTGTAAAGGGTGATTGCTCTTGACCATGATCTTGCTTAGGTCCTGGGGATCCCGTATGGATCTGTAAAAGGAGCCGGAGATGAGCTGTTTGAAGTGATTATTAAAGCAGTGAATATAAATCTCAATCACACCACAGAAAACTTTTTACCAGAAGTGCATGATGAAATATCATGCTTCTGGGGAAAACCATACACTAGCCGTATTTATAACCCCGCAACGTCGGATGATTCGGCCAATGTGGGGAATAAACAGCACTGCTATTTAGCCATGCCGAAGGTGGAGGAGGCACTTGCGAGCTACCTCTCTCCATCGATGGCAGGTAATTCAGGGGGCCGGCTTTGCCATCCAAGCCATGTAAGGTGATCTTGGCTTTTGTGGGCAAGGCCTATGCAGCAGCAGGTCTCGTCTGCGGCCACAGTCGCAGCCTGCTAATAGTCCTGATCTGAAAATGATTATGAAGGTCAAGTAGACAAAGAAGGAGCAGAACTGAGGAACCATAGAAGAACGTGTCAATGGACGTGTGGTTGTTAGGGCAGTTAGCCCTCAGTACTACTGTAGGGCCTCCCCTAGCCAAGGCTGTCCCAAGTTTTCAGTCTTCTCTGGTCAGTGAGCTGTCACAGGGCAAGGAAAAGCTTATGCTTTCCCTCCAACAGAATGTGGAAGAGTTAATGTCACTAAAAGACTATCTGGCAGCATGGAAACTACTGCCAAATGTGTCTCCATGGGTTCTGTCTACCGTAGAAAATGGTTACCAGATCCAGGTCAGAGTTAAACACACCCCCCAGTTCAGAGGTGTGCTCACCACAATAGTCAGCACCGAGCAGAGCCTGACATTACTGCAGGAAGTAAGATCCTTCTTGGACAAAGGGGCCACAGAACATGTACCCCGTTCCCTGAGGGAGGGAGGTTTTTGTAGCCATTATTTCCTGGTCTGTAAAAAACAGGAGTATGTGGCCAATTTTAGATCTGCACCATCTGAACCGTACTCTTCGGACATACAGGTTCAAATGCTGACGCTCAAACTTATCATTCCACAGATTCAGTGCGAGGACTGGTTTGTGACAATAGATCTAAAAGATGCATATTTCCACATAGAAATATCACCCAGTCACAGGAAGTTCCTGAGGTTCTTGTTGGAGGCAATGCGTACCGCATCGGCTGGAACTATGGACAGTGTGGGTCTGGCCTGTGGAGGGGCACCAGCTCATAGATTCTGGTCTCGCAACTGAGGTTGTAGAGACCATGTTGAATGCTAGGAAATTATATGTGCTCAAGTGGTGACTTTTTGTCTCATGGTGTGAGGAACAGCTAGACCAGGTAAACTGTGCAATAGCTACAATACTGGAATTCTTATAAGGATGTTTCTCAGTAGGGTTGGCTCCTTCTACAATCAGGGTCATCGTGGCCGCCATTTTGGCCAGCCCCACCCTTATTGATGGAGCCTCTGTTGGGCAACATCCTCTAACATTGAGGTTTGTGTGTGGTGTCAGGCAGCTGACGCCCATCTGCAGGGCACGCATACCTTCCTGGGACCTTTCTGTGGTCCTGGAAGGTCTGTCAGGTGATCCATTTGAGCCCTTACAGTCAGCTACAGAGAAGCTTCTGACTCTAAAGGTAGCTCTTCTGTGGGCCCTGACATCTCTTAAGCGAGTAGGAGATCTACAAGCTCTCTCTCTTGCCCCTTACTGCCTTGACTTTGCCCCTGGATTAGCCACGGCCTTTCTATATTCTAGATTATATTCCTAAAGTGCCTGTGTCTGCTGCCCAGATGGTAGTGTTGCAGGTTTTGTGCCCTCCTCTGTTCAACACACTGGAACAAGAGAAATTGCACCTACTGTGTCCAGTAAGGGCTCTCTGTAATTACATCCACCACTCTGGCTAGTGGCGTAAGTCGAAGAAGCTGCTGGTCTGCTTTGGCGGCGACAGTAGAGGTGAAGCTGTGTTGAAGCAGCGGATCTCTAATTGGATAGTGTAAGCAATCTCTTTCGCTTATGGGATGTGCAGTCTCGCTACGCCTCTGGGCATAAGGGCTCATTCCACTACAGGGGTCACCTCCTCGAAGGCTTTGTCCAAAGCGGTACCCTTATAGGATGTGTGTGCTGTGGCGAGGTGGTCTACACCACTGAGGATGTCGCTCTGCCTTCCTTCTCAGCTGAGGACACCGCTCAGCCTCCCTGTTCAGCTGAAGACATTTTGCCCAGAGGGCCAGGACCACCAGAGGAGGGGAGTGTGTTCTGTCTTTGGGGGAGGTGGGGCGGGTTTCTGTCACGATTTCCCCTCGAGCTAGTGCTTTAGCATGCAGCATGTCCGGAAACCGAAAAGGGAGCTTTTGTTTACTTTCCACACGTGCATTTGTTATGGTTTGTTATGGTTTATGTTATGATTTATGTCCTGTATTGTCATTGGTTGTTTCCCGTATGTGTCAACATTAGACTCAGCTGTTTTGTGTTCACTCTTGATTATGTTTGTCATTTAAACCCCTTGTGGCTCTTTGCACTTCGTGAAGTATTACGTGAGTTTTTCACATACCAAGCTTTTGTTTCTTGGTTCATGTGTTATTGTTTTGATCTTGTTCTCGCCCTCATTCTTGATTCCTGTTTTGCCACGTTTATGCCCGTTTGCTGATCGCATGACACATTGGCTGTTTTTTTGACCACACTATTGTCTCATGATTTGGATTTGTCTGCCTGCCTCTCTTTAAAAAAAGCTCTTATCTGCACTTACATCCATCCTAACCTCCATTATGCTCAATTATGCTTATTATGCTATAGTTATGACTAAATACATTATAAGCACACATCTGGGTTTGTTTGTTTTCTTGGCCTTTTAAAAAAATCTATTTTTTTAACAAAACATTAAAAAGAGTGTTATTTTTCTATTCATTTTGACAGGGTTTTGTTTAAGCATTTTGGTTTCTGGTGTTTCTTCTTGATATACTATATTGTATTTTTTTTTTTTTAAAAAAAACATTTTTTTAAAAATAATATCTATCCTTACGTGTCTTCTTCAATAAACATATTATGATAGGTAAAATATTAGTATAAAATAATTGTACCAGAAATAATCCCACCAAAATTTCTAAACATTGAAATGCATCAATCTTTAATGAAACTCTTAAATAAAATGAATGGAAAATTAATACTTTAAAGGAGTCTTTAATCTTATCCACAAAGGGCCGGAGTGGCTGCAGGCTTTCATTTCAACCATGCCCGGAGTCACACTTGATTCCATTTGTTTAATCAGTTCATCTTGGTCCCCTATCAACTACCAGGTGTGCCTCCTATTGGGCTAGAATGAAAACCTGCAGCCACATCGGACCCTTTGATTAGTTCTACAGTAAAATTCACAAAATATGGACCTACTGAGTTTAATGGACACTGAATTAATTGGCCTTTTGCAGTTATCCATGAACTAGAAGTGCATAAAAAGAATTCTTCAGAGAGCTGGTTGTCTAATTAGTTGTCACATATCTATCTGATTTAGGAGTAGGCAATGTTCAAGTATTTAGGCACATCTGTTTCTACTGCTTACACCATTTCTATTGAACTGAATATACATTTACATCTCTGTAAATCTATGTACATTGTCACTAACTTGTGCAGGTCCTCTTATCTTCATTGAGTGCATAGCCTGTATTGCAGTCACAGTTGAAAGACCCAGGAGAACTGATACAGATTTGCTCACAGTCATGCTTCTCCTCCGCACACAAATCAATACCTAAAATCAAAGGTAAGCATATAAAAGCACATAGATAAAAACTCTCATGACATTAAACATTCTGTTTAAATTTACTACAAATAATTTTTCAGTTTTGCATAGGCACAATTCCCAACAGCTGTGTTCTGTAGTACACACCTTTACAGGTCTTGCCATCATCTTGGAGTGTGTAACCTGGCAAGCAGATACACTGATAGGAGTCAGATGAACTCTCACAGATATGATCACACCCATGGTCAGACTCAACGCAAAGATCAATTTCTGAAAAATAAAAATCACACTTAAGTACTCAGACAGAATCATTTAAATTAAATAAGAGATCATTTAGTTATCATTTGACCTCAGATTAACCTATGGGCAAAAAAAAAAGTAAACTTAATGTTTAATTAATTAAAAAAAAAAGAAAAAAGAAAATATGCATACATAAAATACTGCACTTGAACATTATAATTTCAATATTTAAATTTTACTTTCAAATCAACCGTAACATTTACTGCCTTTGTGTAATAGCTCAGCTGCTAATGTCAATTTAATCAATTAAATAAATGTCACGTCACAGCAAACCAGCAACTACAATTCCCAGAATGCAGCGTAAACTACAAACATGGCCGACGAGGACTACACTTCCCACACACACACACACGCGTGCACTTTCTCCCAAGTTCTGATCACGGACACCTGCACCCAATCACACACACACACAGTATTTAAGTGACGGTTAAAGCATTACTAGCTTACGAAGTATACGCTCAGCAGCCTCGTCTCTGTCGTGAACCAAGCCTTAGTTTCCATATTCGCTAACCTGGTTTTGATATTTGCATTGTTTGTTGACTACGATTATCTGCCTAAGCCTAGTACTGCCTGTTTGCCTGATCGTCTGACCTCTGCCTGCCTTCCTACCTGCAAAATCAGGTTAACGAATACGGAAACTAAGGCATGGTTCACGAAAGAGACGAGGCTGCTGAGTGCATACATCACAAGCTAGTAATGCTTTAACCATCACTTAAATACGCTGTGTGTGTGTGTGTGTGTGTGTGTGTGTGTGATTGGGTGCAGGTGTCTGTGATCAGAACCCGGGAGAAGGTGTGCGCGTGTGTGTATGGGAAGTGTAGCCCTTGTAGGCCATGTTTGTAGTTTATGTTGCATTCTGGGAATTGTAGTTGCTGATTTGCTGTGACGTGACAATAAATGAGTTAAGACTCTAATTGCCTAAGTCTGACATATAAGGCAAAGCAAAAGCTGAATTTCTTATTCAGCAGACTTAAACACTATTTTCCAGTGAAACCTGCTAGAGCCCAAGTGTCAAACACAAGACCTATGGGTCAAATAATCTGCCTCGCCTTGTGAAACAAGGCTTGTACACTACTACTCAACATTTTCACACTATCTAGGATTCACACCAGCCACATACAATAGTTCTGTACTGGTTATAATCAACACATCTGCAGTGTTTGGTGCAAGAAAAGATTCAGAAATGCAGGTCTTTAGTTTCAGTGATTCAGTGATTGACGTCAAATCCCAAAATTAATCATTGAGTGTAGAGACCTACAAAAATGTTGGGAAATTTTTTTTTATGAAGTGTGAAGACAAGAAATATGGGATAGTAAGGACATGTAAGTATGTGCTCAGCACAGATAAGCAGTTCTTTTTATATGTCTACTTTAATGTTATATATGTGATATTTGGAAAAACAGATATATATTTAAATTAGGGATGCACCGAATGTTTGGCAACCGAAATTATTCGGCCGAAAATAGCAAAAAAAAAAAGCACTTTCGGTGTTCGGCCAAATAAGTGAAAAGTCCGAATAAATTTGACCAAACAATGACGTGTTTGATGACGCGCCAAATAGCCTAGCAACCAGAGTGAGACCCACGAATTTCACGACCTCCACTTCCGCAGTGTGCTTGGAGCGATGAGCGGGCACGCGCATGCCCGTGATACGTGCATGAGAGCATGCTCTACAGATGTTGACAACCGTGACATTGTTTACTGTGGACACGTGCGTTTGTTTTGTTTCTGTTCCGGAGTATTCTGTCAAGTTGCGAGACGTAAGGGAGTAGAGTACGGAAGCAGGTAAAGACGTATTTATTTAAGGGAACATGACATTAACAACGTATCTAACTATCCTATATCTACTATAATACTCCACGAAGTGTACAGGGACGCGAGCGGTATATATCCCCAATATAATCAGATGTATAAAACCGAATAGAACCATTTTTTACACTCTTGTCAATGCACATTTTGATGCACTTTTTGTTGTAGGCTACAGAGTGTTCCATTCTTTCAGCAGTCAGTTATAGGCCTAACATCGGCTATTCAAGGGGGGCTCAAAGCTGACCACATCAAAATATTTTTATTTTACTCATTTATTTATTTAAAGTTATATCGTGCCTTGTTGGCAGCCTATGCCTGCTGGAATGAAAAAAAATGTTCAGTGTTAAATAAATATTTTGAAATTGTAGTTTTTGTAATTGATTTTTTTCTTTGAAAAGCAAGACAAAATAGTAAAAAGCACATTTTGACTATTTAATTTATGCAATGGTGAAAAAAATGGCAAAATAAATGGAAAAAACCCAAAAAAAAAAGGTGTTCGGTTTCGGCCTTCGTCTTTCGGCCAAGCTTTTTTTCATTATATTCAGTTTCGGCTTCGGCCAAGAATTTTCATTTCGGTGCATCCCTAATTTAAATACCTTTAATCAGATTAATTAATGGTATCACATAGCCCTCATAGTACATACACTAGTACAGTTTGTTTTAGCCCTTCTTTTCCCTAGAAACAT
The DNA here is from genome assembly GCF_023375685.1 of Ictalurus furcatus. Taxonomy (NCBI): domain Eukaryota; kingdom Metazoa; phylum Chordata; class Actinopteri; order Siluriformes; family Ictaluridae; genus Ictalurus; species Ictalurus furcatus. The sequence continues at coordinate 13,209,472 of NC_071265.1, read as the reverse complement.
ACTGTGTTGTATTCTAATTTCAGAGCATAAGTTATTGGTATTAATTGATAGAATGTTACAAAATGAATAGCATAGTTTATGGCCCTTCAAGCGCTCACAAAAATGCCGATGTGGTCCTGGCAGAATTTGTGTTTGACACCCCTGCGCTAGAGGAGATTCAGTATGTGTTTACTGTAGCAGAAGTATGAGAAAAATTTATTTACTGCAAAGCTTGTCTTGGAACTGGAGCCCAAACTGGTGAATGAGATCGAAGGTCTCCACTAGGAAGATATGGTCTTCAAAAGGTGGTGATGCCATTGCTCTCAGGGATGTCAGGTCAGCTCTGGCTACTCCCACAGCATAGATCTCGATCCCAGACTCTCGAGCAGCCGCAGCTACCTCAGCAACACGGTCCTGAGGCCGCCCATCAGTGACAATCAGCGCTACGTGAGGCACATTGGGCCGAGCCCCCTCCTCAGCAGAGAATGCCACATTCATGGCATAACGGATAGCCAGGCCAGTCATGGTACCCTGTGCCAATGGAATGATCTCTTTGATGGCTTTGATCTTTTCCTCATGAGTAATTAACTGTTTCAGGGAAAAGACATTCTGCACTTGACTAGAGTACTGAACAACACCCACACGGGTGACATTGGGGCTGATGTCCATCTCATTAATAATGTCGATCATAAACTTGCGCATCATCTCAAATTCGTGTGGCCGAACACTGCGTGAGCCATCAATTATGAAGACAAGGTCAACCGGGCCAGACTTACACTTTTCTTCTCCTGCTGTATAACCAGAAAAGTATGATCAGAGAGGTATATAAAAAAAACAAAAAGAGACAAGCACAGCATATTTAGATAAACATGAGGCAGAAATAAACAGTAGACGGTGGAAGTTGTAAACAATGTTGACCTGGCTAAACATAAACAAATTAACTGTCATGTAAAACCTTTAAGTAATGTCCACTAGACAAAACTAGAAACACTATAGGAGTTTTAACATGGAAAAGAAATATTATCTAATTACTTTCAGCAATAAAGAACCTATTAGCAGTATGTGTAGATAGCCCAACAGCTCCAGTCAAGCTTGATCCAGATTTCTGTTAAAGTGCTTACCAGTGTCACAAACTATATTGTATAAAACTTTATGCATTTTAAATAAATTGGATCTTAGAGTTTTGATGTATTTTATTTAGAATTACCTGCTTTTGGCCTCGCTTCCATGATGTTCACTAAAGCCAGCAGTGTACCAACACAAACAAACAAATGTTTCATTCTAGACACTTGATGCTCAGGCTTGCTGTGTAATCAATCTGCCCTGGTGTCTGTAAGGGGTCAAGAGAAAGAAAGTGAGAGTTCTAGGTCAGAGCACAAGGCATATATTTTAGGAACAGCTGCTCATTCCAACCTGGACAAACAGATTGCCTGCAGCAACATGTAGAAGTTCCAACCAGATGTTGGTAACACAGAAATTATTCAACTCATAAATGACTTGCATGTTTGCAGGGTGTTGGTTCAAATACGGTGCAAGGTAATTACAGGAAAATTACAATATCTGCACAGCTGAGCTTGTAAAAGGCATGCAGCATGTAATATGAGACTACAAACATGGTTCTTTTCGGAGGGTCTGGGAAGGGACATCACTGTTGAAGCATGGCATTCTTTGTACAATTATCATATAGGAGGCTATTACTGGGAAACGTTAAAAGGCTTAAGCAAAGCTGTGAATATGCTCCTCATCAGCAGATTACTCAAACTAGAAGTAGAAAGTAAGTGTGAAATGTACATATAAACTTATCAAGCACTCTACATCAGTCATTTCCAGTCCTTGGGACCTTCTGCCATGCTCTTTCTCCTACTTTATATAATCAGAGTTCTGAGGTAAAAGGTTGTGTAACTGTTTGATTTGTGCTCCCTTTAGGACTCGACTGAACCACAGTGGGTTTTTTTTTTTCAGCATCACCAGACCTTTTTCCATTATGTCTGACTGATACAAAGAGCCCCTGTGTGTGTGTGTGCGTGTGTGCGAGTGTGTGTGTGCATGCGTGTGTGTGAGTGCATGTGTGTGCACTTCATGTCTAGATATCATCCATGAGTAGTTAAAACAATAGTTCTCCCAAAAATGAAGATTCTGTTATCAATTACTCACCCTCATGTCATCCCAAACCCATAAGACTTTCATTCATCTTCAGAGCATAAATGAAGACATTTTTAATGAAACCTGGGAGATTTCTGTCTCTCCTTCTACAGTCCAGGTAACCAAAACTTTCAAGCTCCAAAAAGTTCATAAAGACATCGGAAAAGAAATCCATCTTCCTCCAGACATTTTTTTGTCCACTGTCACGTCAACACAACGTGCAACACAATGTTCTCTCATGAATGCGTGTCGGAGATATATGCAAAAGTGAACATATTTTGTGAATACACAATTAATTTTAGTTTTTTTCCGCACACAAAGCATTCGTATCGCTTCATAAAATTGGGATTAAACCACTTGAGTCACATGGATTACTTTTACTATGCCTTTATGAACTTTTTGGAGCTTGAAAGTTTTGGATACTTGGACTGTAAATGGAGAGACAGAAATCTCCCAGGTTTCATTAAAAATGTCTTCATTTATGCTCCAAAAATGAAGGAAAGTCTTATGGGTTTGGAACAACATGAGAGTGAGAAATTTATGACAGAATTTTCATTTTTGGGTGAACTATTCTTTTAAAGAGTTACTGAGGCACTCACACATTCTACTCATAATACCACATATTATAATGAAGTTGTAGTTATTATTATTAAATATTGAAAGATTACTAATGTGCAGTTGGATTACTGTTGGAATATCATGTAACCATCCAGGAATTTTTTTTATATATTAATGTCAAAATTTCTTTCAGTTTATATGCATTATCTTATGATACTAAATAGATGATCTAAATTGAAAGTGCCGATGGATCTTGACAGATTTTGCTGTCTGTTTTTTTTCCCCTCTTTTTCATTAGGATATTAGAAAGAGAGTAATACCACACTACAGTGCTTTTTATGATCAGCCATAATTTGCAGCTTTACCTTCCCTAACACGAATCAGTTTCAGTATAACCACTTCCTGGTTCATCGTTTCTCTGGAAAGTCTAGCTAGAATCTTCTATGCAGTGTCACAATACATACATGTTTCAGTCCTAATTGCATACATTTACATAAATTTCTTGCACAGTCTATAGTTAGTTAGTTAGTTAGTTAGTGTTAGAATATTGGAAGTGGAAGTGTAATTACATTTCAATCAGATTTGCATTTTGCAGTCACAAGATCTAAAATATGTTGGTCCTGCTGGGGTAACCCTTAGTGTTTCATGTAGACCTCTTTAGGAAGCTAATAAAAAAAACTTTAAACTATCCATAGAAGTCTTGAGAGATGTGTAGTTTTATGAACTCCTGCCCTGGTCAGGCTGAATAAAATTAATAACACCACATTCCTGAATGTACTTATATCCTGTAAATCAACATTGTTCTAACAGAGTGTATAGTTAAAACAGCCATATAAAAACAACACAGGTGCTCGTATAGAAACAAAATTTCCATCTGAGCATCTTAGAAGATGCAGGTTAAGAAACTCACAACAAAAGTAAAAGGAAAAGTAATGGCCCACGTCAGCCCATTCTACTCCTTTGGGAATAAAAGTGATTACATAACTTCTACTTCAATGTTATATTTCATGCAGAGTTAAACTGGAGTTCATTTGTACACCCTGTCTAAGACAGGTGTTTGTTACAATTATTATGAATATGAAAATACTTATTTGTGATAAGTGTGCTACTTCATTTTTCCTTTCCCTCTACTTGGAAAGTTATGTCTTACTAATAAAACCCAAATGTATAGCTTAATATATAAATAAACTCAAAGTAAAATAATTCTTTATTCAGATGATATCCATGATTATACTCTATGGATCTCAGTCTATGTATTTACTTGTTTCAGCTACTATTTGCAAAGCAAATTGGGGGCATGAGAACTACACATCTGAGTGCAGGTTGTTATCTCACAAAACAAATGTACACAGGGGTTGACACACACCACTGGGAGTTCAACACCAATGCCACAACAGCAGGCAATGAAGACACTTATAGTAGAGGTCTGATAAGTTTACCACCTACTCACTGCAGATAGGTCAGAAAAATGGGTGCAATTAAGTGCCGAATTGTGAACAGTGGAGTATAACGCAGGGCAAAAGAACACTAGAAGATACAGGAAGGACTGAAAGACATGCAGGAACAAAATGAAGCTCAGAGAGAAGTTGGTGAGTGACAGCATTCCACGGCTGCGTTGCTATCTTTCACAGAAAATTCACTCTTTATATAGGCATGAATTTCCCAAAAGGGTCAAAGCCATTTTAATATCGAAAAAAAAAAGTATAATTTTGAAAATGTTTTGTTTTGGTGATAAATTCATATTAAAATGCATGATCAAACTCAGATTAGAAGTTATAAATGGTTATGGTTAAGGTGGGGGACAAAGTAAGCAGTCTCAAGTTTTCTTATGACTTACTAAGAAATACAACTTATTGCTTTTACTTGCTACAATTCCAACATATTTCATATGAGATCAGGTTGTAAAACATTTTTAATTATTATTATTATTTTATCGATATTAAGACTATTATGTTTTGTAAACTTTAGCCAGTATTTTAAAGTTTATACACCTACTCCTTTTTCTAAGAAAAAAGCCCAAAATAACCATTAATACTTGTCCCGAGAACCTGGATTTAATTTCCTGTTTACTGATATTCTCAACACAAACCAACATAACTTTCAGGACTCCTAATAAACAAAATTAATTTTGTTGAATTTCATACTAGTGAAGTTCGAAGGAAAGTTATGAACACATAACCCTGCTCTTAACTCTAAACTGTTCAGAACTTTTCATACAAGACCAAGTTGAAGGGGCTTTTCACTGTTAATAAACAATTGTATGAAGTGAAGGAGATTAAAATGAATGAATATTAATTCACAGAACTAAGTGAAAGTACTCTTTCTATATGTATGACCATGTGTACATCAAGCCATGAGGAATCTCTACAAGAGAAACACACACATTCTGCTCAGCTCAACTTGGGGCACTGTCAAAAGAAAAGGGGATCTCACCACAGAAGAGGGTCTCAACAGAGAATTAGAGAGCTGTGCTTCTATTACTTAGGGTTGACTGACAGCTTCATAATATCCCTGGGTTAAGGAACAGCAACTTCTTGTTAGAGGTTAATTGGAAGCAGATGTGGGACTCTGCTACTGTTACTGACATATATTAGCTTAAGCAGACTCTCAGAAGAAACAGTCCCTGTTTTTCCATGTGTGACTTTCACTACGTTTGAACAAAGCAACCTTTTTACATGTAACCTCAGGTACATAATGTTTCACTTAGACAATTCCTTTCAGCTTCTCAGATTAAAACGAAAAATAAGTGTCAGTCTTCGACTATGGTAGTATTTTAAGTACGATAAAATATAACATTTAAATAAAAAAAAATATTCTGAAATATTTCATAAAACGCGTTCCAAGAGCAGCGACCATTTCATGTAAAAGGACACGAGATTTTTGGTAACAGGACTGAGAAAAATGCATCCATCTCCCGCTTTGAAACCTTGTAAAACAAAATGAAATAAACTTACCTGAGATTGACCAATATACATTTTGAACAGTGAAATATGTGTTATTAGGTTCGGTGTTGAAAAAAATATAAATTAAATATATAGAAAATATATATAAATTTAATTTAATTTTAAAGAGTTAAAACAGGCAAATGTCTCCCATTCGGTGGAATGTCTCATATGCTGTTAACTGATTTCGTCCAATGCTAGCGTGCTGTGGGCGCGAGGGAAGAGCAGAATTCGCGGCCGTTTTACATGATTCATACATTATAAAATGTTTACAATTTGGGTATAATTTGATTTTAAATATTAGCGACGATTACAAACGAGCCAAAAGATTAACCGATTTACAAAACTTGTTGATTTACAAAATTCCCCTCCCAACATTCACTTGTTTATTATAATGTACATAATACATTATTCATTAATACCTTATACAAAAATAAAATAAAAGTGTTCCTTTTCAGTCCTGCAAAATGGGGATTCTGTGGTCTCCTCTCACGTGTACAGAGCTGAAAGAGCTGAAGCATCAACCCTTACTCACCTTGGCGAAGTACTGGGAAGAGATGAGATGCAGTCGGCCAGAAGGGACAGGTAGACTAACCGCGCTCGCGAGCTCGCACGCTCTCTCTCTCGCTCTCCCTCTCTACTACTTCGTTCTACTCGGTCTGAAGGGTCCTAAGGCGACCGGATAGTTTTCCCTCTTCTCCAAAATGAACCGAACAGTGACTGAAAACAATTAAGAGACTTCTCATTAAGCTATACTAGTATTTAGAGTGCAGTTATGATCTGTAACAAAGACACAGAATGAATTTGCAAGACATTGGTTTGGGATTAAATGTGTGGAGCAGGTTATGTGGACCCATCCCCTCTGAAACTTAAACGTAAAACATACAGGCAATTTATCATCAGCTAAAGTGGGGCAGTGTCTATAAACCAACAGTCTGAACAAAGCAATACAGATTGTTTATCTTAGTTTTAGTTGAAAACGTCATAAGAAGAAATTGAATACACAAACAAACAAACAGACAGAAAGAAATATAAGGGCAATCTGAAAAGGGCTTAATTAATCCACAATGTTAAACTAATATTCACCAGCTACTAAGAATACTAAGGATTATTAATGTTATTTAATAGCAATAGCTTTCATTTCTTTATTAATGTGTATGTTGTTTATTAAAATAAAATTAAAACATTAGCAAGCTACCAACAATCAATACCAGTCTTTCAGAAATAATATGCGAATATTTAAAGCTTTAGGACCGTGTGTGTGTGTGTTGAGAGAGAGAGAGCCAGAGAGTCATCATAAGGATGTCTACTAATAAATGTAAAATATAATAAAATGCATATATATATATATATATATATATAATATTTAAGTAAACTGGAAATGCACTTGAATCTGGTATTTTAAATTATATAAAGGTCTGTGTTAATTTAATAGCATTAAAAAAAAAAAAAAAAAAAAGGCATTTGGCAGACACCCTTATTCAGAGCAACTTATATTTATCTATTTTGTTTTATACAACTGAGCAGATGAGGGTTAGGGCTAATGGACCCAGCAGTGACAGCTTGGTGGTGAGGGGATTTGAACTCACAACCTTCCAAATCACACATCCGATGTCCACTGAGCTACCACTGCCCAAAAGTAGCAGAAACTATAGGTGTGGCCAAATGAACAATTTGGTACATTCCTAAAAAGAAGAAATGCACTGGCATGCTCAGCAACACCAAAAGTCCTGGAAGAACATGGAAGACAACTAAAACTTTATGAATACAAATTCGTTCCTTGTTGAAGAAAAATCCCTTTGTTTAATTTTTGTAAATCTTACTACATTTATTTGCGGATCGTAATCTATTAATATGGCATTATGAAACAATTCTAACCACATTTCTACATATCATCAAGAGACTTGAAATGTATCTTCTGGACCAGGCCCTGAATGTACCCAAGAAGTGTCATGACTATTCCACCTTGTGGTCAAGAACTTCGACAACTTTAAATTCTTTTCCTTATACCAATTGAAGAATTTGTGCTGCAGTTTTTTTTTTGTTTGTTTGTTTTTGTTTTTGTTTTTTTACAAAATTATTCAACCCCCATTGCAAATCAGGTTTATTGTGAAAATTTACAGACTTTCATCTGTTTGTAATGAACAAATCAACAAAAGCAGCTGAAATAGTTCATTACAATGAATGCTTCAAGTGGTTTCCCCATTTGCAATGGCGGCTGAATAATTTTGATTTCAACTGTAAATTCACAGTTCTTTTCCCCCATATAATTTCGTGTGTCATGGACATTAGACAACACTTGCAGACTCATCCTCTGAGGTAAAAAGGTTTATTAGAGATAGATGGTTAATACAGGATATAATAAAGCAGCATAGAATAATGAGAGCGCTCTAAAGCTCTTGTGCTGAACCACTATTATATATACGAAATGCAGAGCATGACACACTTCTGTGTATCGATAAGAAGCAGGTTGAAACAAACAGGCTTTGTTAGAGGGTCTTAGAATATGTACAGACAAACCTTGAACAGAAGAACATGTTTGTGTCTCTGTAAGCAGATAAACATTCTGTACTGATCTAAGTGACATGACATGGCCTTCTTAGGCATTATCCTCTGATGAGAATGAAACAGAACAAGAACAAAACTATTACAAAGTAAAAATTAATAATTTCCCTCACACCTGGAGTATGCTGAAGTGAATGTATACCAACATCTGAAATTCAAGTGTACTTCCTGTCATCCATCTTGCATTTTGTCAAAAACTGATTTTTTTTTTTTTGCTACTCCTCCTACAAATTATGTCCAATCAACACCAAATTTGGCACACATCGTCTTCACAACAATCTGGACAAACCTTATCAAAATAATGTTGATATTCCGAATGGTTTGCATGTAAAGTGAAAACAAATCTTAAGGCAAAACCACCAAACAGGAACTGAGGCTATATTTCAGCAAAGACCTTACACACTGACACAAATCTTGGTAAACATCTTCATGATTGTGCTCTGAGGCTATGCAACACATTTAATAACAGTACCACTTACTAGTCAAAAGTGCAATAACATGCCAAATATGCCTTCATCTAAGTGCCACTTTTACTACTCCTCCAACAAATTTTGTCAAATTCTCACAAAATTTAGCTCACATCATCTTGAGACCTGTCTAAATAACTGTCTACTGCCATTCTAGCCATTAAATGTACTATTATACAAACAACACATGACTGACCAGGTTTAATATCAATGAGCAATTTTCAATAAAAAAAAAAACAACACAAAGTGGGGGAAAAAGACCCAGACTGATGGGAAAAAGCATTAATACTTTCTATGTTTTTAAATTGCAAGAAGAAAACTACATTTCAGGTCAGAACAGTACCCATCTTTATGACAGGACAAGTAGCAACAGAAAACACCAAAGGTCACAGAATCAGCTGCAGCAGAAATGGTACCCTCATGTCCATTTATTCATCTAGACCTTTCCTCCTACAGTCAGATAATTCCACCACTGTTTGTGGTCAAAACATGTGCATTATGAGTGAAACTACAAATCTTCAATCCCTTTGCCTAAACCTATTGTGCTGTTTTGCTTTGATTGCTTAGGCAACAATTGTATGGAATTAAATTTGTGCCAAAAGTAATGAACGTAACAAGAAACAAACAAAAATATACAATGAGAAAGAAGAAAAACACTAAAAATGAAAACAGTGAACTCGGTGGCAAAATTTTTAAATGGTCTTTCAGTAAACAGAATTCTTTGTTAACAGTTTTCTTTATCTTCATTTGTGCTAATCATGGTTTATGAATGCACTGCCAGAGTTTTCATTTATTCTTACAAACTTTTTGTTCATGCTGTACAATTTTATGTTCACCATTCTGGCACCAATCTCACATTTGGGAGGGCTTAACAGCGATTTACTTTCATTGGCTAGTGAGATTTGGAACGACAGCTCAAGTGTCCAGCTGAGGAGGAGGAGGAGGACATTGATGACACCACTGCCGCTGTGTGCCACTCCTGAGATCTCATCTTAGAGAAAAAAAGTCATATGAGACTACCCAAACCTCAAATATTAATTATGAACTAATATACTAACTAAACAAGTAAGTAATTTCCACTACAAAGTGCAAACAATATAACTATACAGAGAACCGCATCCAGAACGCTCTCCAAAATTCATGACATTGAAGTCTCTACTTCTTTTTCAGGGAGCTGTTGATACAAATCTCACTAGCCAATGATGATTTAAAGATTTAAAAGTTTTGGCTGAGATTATCTTTTAAGATAAATATACCGTATGTAACTGGTGTTGTGGTTATTAGGGCATTGCCTATAGTCTGTATTTATTCTAAAAAAAAAATGTTAGGTTGTTAAAAAAAAACTCGGTTAGGTTGTTATTTACTGATATTTGTTCTAATATATATCATTGGTTAATGTTTGTTGTTGTTTGGATTCAGGAATTTCATATATTGGCATTTCGTACTGACCCACATTATTTCTTTGTTTTATTTAATGACTTTCAATATTTCCCACATTATAGTTTCACAGATTTTGAAATTGATTTTTCAATTTTTGTTTATTTAATGGACATGCATATATTTGGTCCACAGTGTCTCTGTGTTTGCGGTTGTAAAGGTTTTTGAGCTGTTCTGATTTTGGACATTTTCTGAATTTGTTGCTGAAGATTTCAAAAACTCTTTGACAACAAATTCAGAAAATGTGCAAACTTGAAGATTATTGAAAACTATTATTGAAGATTATTGAAAACCCTTTGGATGTTGCTGTGGCTGAATTCAAATAAGGTGAACAAATGTACAAATATGTAAAAAAAAATAAAATAAAATAAATAAACAAATAAATAAATAAATAAATAAATAAATGTAGCATTCTCAAAATCGCAAATTTCTCAAATGAAATTAATAAATACCTTTTTAGCCAGTCACTATGGTGGTTCACTGGAGCTTGAATTATATTTTAAAGCCCCCCCCCCTCCTTTTTTTTTTTTTTTTTTTTTACATTTGGGATTAACCCTATTTTTACAAATGCTGTAACTTTTCTTCTGGTTGAGATTCATGCAAAAGAGAAACATTTAATTTTTCAGAATTTCATATAGCAGAAATTGTTAAAAATTTCACAGTTTTCCCAGGCCACCACAATTACCAGAACTATGTTCTCTTTTTGTCAGTCTTGCTGAGATGTGAGAAGATGGCTAGCCTGTGGTATACAGTACAGTACGTTGCAAAAAAATATATATATATAGTAGCAAAATATCTTAAACTGTCAAGTGTATCAAGTATTTCCTATTACAAGATTACAACAAACCAAATGTAAGATTATTAAAATGTATTTTTAAACAGTTGTACTAATTCCAGGCTTGAAATAATCTTGTTCTATTGGCAGATCATTTTATCATTTTTAAGCATTTATTTCTAGAAAAAAGCTAAATAATCTGCCAATAGACCAAGAAAATGCAAAGTTTGAAATGAATAAAAATAGTCTATAAATAGGTTTAATAATGTTATATTTGTTTAACTGAAAGCTTATTATAGGAAATACTAGATAATTCTAACTATATTCAAGATATTTTCATTTGCTAAGATGTCATTTTTTTTTGTTGTGTATATTCTGTAATTTGCAGGTGGTTAGATTAATATGTGGAGAAAGCTTCTTATTGCTGATTTAGCTTTGGCAGTGCTGTTGTGGTTGGTAAAGATTCAGCATTTGGTGATGTCCATGGGTTCCAGACTTCTGACAGTCATTAATTACCCCATGCTAAACTAATCCTGTGTGAGTGCACTCTGTATTTTTTAGGTAGTTGATTCATTCTTGAGTCCAGTCATCAAACACCGCGAACTTCCCGAAAAATCTTCCCATTGTAATCTTCCCAATCCCACAAATGGAATGATTATGTACCATTTCTTCAAACAGAGTTTGATAATGTCATTCTCCCTAAACTGAAACTAAAAATAAAATTTTAGCTCTCGTCCAGTTGCGGCATTTCTTTTGCTTTGTTGGTGCCATATCATATTACCATATCATCGTCATTGCCATGTTAGGTATGACGTGCGGGGCTGCTGTGATGGATTGTCAGCATGTAAATGACCAAAACAAGCCCATCTCTGCAATTTTTACAGAAATCGATTTTCCCATACGAATTGATGATAAATATCACAGACGTCTGTAGTAACAATTAATTTACAGCCATATGTCCTGAAAACTAATCCAGTCTGTTACAATTCGAGGTTGAGCCAGAAGCAGGTGCAGATAATGACTTTTATTGAAGGAAACGTACTAAGAAACGAATACACTATGACAACTTGGAAACACACTGTGGCAAGAAACAAACACCGAGACATAAACAACGTGAGTCTTAGACAACGAAAGACCCACTATCAGAAGCAGCAGATCGCCTCCACGATGGAAGCAGCAGGAGAACGGAGGAGACGCAGAACCGGGAAGTCGACGCCAACCGTCCCCGCTATAGACTCCGTCCACTTCCCACAATGGACATTTATGGAGCTTCCGGACCCATTTGACGGATTTTTCGGTGCCCCAGAGTATTTCCTGGTAGACTGTCAATACTATTTCGCCAGCCTGTTAGACCCTAAGCCAGAGGAGAAGCAATGGCTCCGATTTATGTGGTCCCGGTTCTTTGGACCGGCCCGTCAATGGGTGCAGCTAAAACTGGAGAGGCACTGTAGGAACCTGGACGGTGTAGAACAGTTTGTGGGGGATTTCATGTTGCGATTCGGGAGTCCGGAGGCGAAGGAGGAGCTAGAACAACTTCTCAGGGGGGTAAGTCTGGAAGGCGAACCTGCCCTGCCGTTTACCCACTACTACAGGCAACGTCATACAGAGCTCAACCCTGAGATCCAAGCCAAGCCTCCAGTCCCTGAGATCCAAGCCAAGCTTCCAGTCAGGAAAGTCCAAGTCCCAGTCAAGTCTCAGGTCCCTGATATCCAAGTCCCAGTCAAGTCTCAAGTCCCTAAGGTCCAAGTCAAGTCTCACGTCCCTGAGATCCAAGTCAAGCCTCCAGTGCCTGAGATCCAAGTCAAGCCTCCAGTGCCTGAGATCCAAGTCAAGCCTCCAGTGCCTGAGATCCAAGTCAAGCCTCCAGTGCCTGAGCTCCAGGTCAAGCCTCCAGTGCCTGAGCTCCAGGTCCAGTCTCCAGTGCCTGAGCTCCAGGTCCAGCCTCCAGTCCCTGAGCTCCAGGTCCAGCCTCCAGTCCCTGAGCTCCAGGTCCAGCCTCCAGTCAAGAAGGTCCAAGCCAAGCCTCATGTCCCTGAGCTCACGTTCAAGCCTACTGATCCAAATGACCAAATGCTGCTCACGCCCAAGTTTACCGACCCGGTCGCCCCAGTTCCACCCGCGCCACAGTCCGCCGACACGACCAGCCAAGCTCCGCCCGCGCCACAGTCCGCCGACACGGCCAGCCAAGCTCCGCCCGCGCCACAGTCCGCCAACACGGCCAGCCAAGCTCTGCCCGTGCCACAGTCCGCCAACACGGCCAGCCAAGCTCCGCCCGTGCCCAAGGGTCACCTGGTGACCTCAGAGCCTCAGCCTCCCCGTTCAGCTGTGGACGTCGCTCAGCCTCCCCGTTCAGCTGTGGACGTCGCTCAGCCTCCCCGTTCAGCTGTGGACGTCGCTCAGCCTCCCCGTTCAGCTGTGGACATCGCTCAGCCTCCCCGTTCAGCTGTGGACGTCGCTCAGCCTCCCCGTTCAGCTGTGGACGTCGCTCAGCCTCCCCGTTCAGCTGTGGACGTCGCTCAGCCTCCCCATTCAGCTGTGGACGTCGCTCAGCCCGCCTGTTCAGCTGAGGTCGTCGCTCAGCCCGCTTGTTCAGCTGAGGTCGTCGCTCAGCCCGCCTGTTCAGCTGAGGTCGTCGCTCAACCCGCCTGTTCAGCTGAGGTCGTCGCTCAGTCCCCCTGCTCCTTGGCAACTAGTGTTCCCCCCTTTTGCTTCGAGGAGACCCACCCTCCTCTCCCTGGCCGCACGGAGACCCACGCTCCTCTCCCTGGCCGCACGGGGGACTTCGCCCTGCCTTCCTGCTCGGCTGGGGACGTCGCTCTGCCTTCCTGCTCGGCTGAGGTCGTTGCTCTGCCTTCCTGCTCCGCCGAGGACGTCGCTCTGCCTTCATGCTCCGCCGAGGACGTCGCTCTGCCTTCCTGCTCGGCCGAGGTCGTCGCCCTGCCTTCCTGCTCGGCTGGGGACGTCGCTCTGCCTTCCTGCTCGGCTGAGGTCGTCGCTCTGCCTTCCTGCTCCACCGAGGACGTCGCTCTGCCTTCATGCTCCGCCGAGGACGTCGCTCTGCCTTCCTGCTCGGCCGAGGTCGTCGCTCTGCCTTCCTGCTCCATTGAGGTCGTCGCTCTGCCTCCATGTTCCTCTGAGATCGTTGCTCTGCCATCCTGCTCCGCTGAGGTCGTCGCTCTGCCTCCATGTTCCGCTAAAGACGTCGCTCCTCTCCCTGGCCTCGCGGAGAACCTCGCTCCTCTCCCTGGCCTCGCGGAGAACATCGCTCCCCCCTTGAGTCTCATGGAGAACATCGCTCCCCTCTCCTGTCCCGTGGAGGACGTTGCCCCGCTTTCATGCTCTGCCGAGGACATCGCCCCGCTTTCATGTTCAGCTGAGGAAATATCTCAGCCTCCCTATGCCATTGTGGAAGCTGCCCGGCCTCCTGGTTTTGCTGGGGACATTTATCCCAGGGGACCAGGACCACCAGAGGGAGGACGTATAATTTTGGGTGCTCCGGGAGTAGCGCCCTTGAGGGAGGGTTCTGTCACATATCAAGAAACTCTGGACTCCATTTCCCATCAGCCACTGCACTGCACTAGTTGTCACATGACCACATGCACCTGATTCACGTTTTGGTTAATGAGCACTCCTGTGTATATATAGTCCGTGTCTGCACGGTTTGTTGGTCTTTCGTTGTCTTAGACCCCTGTGTTCCATGTTTCCTGATCTTGTTAGTCTATGTTTAGTTTTGCCACAGTATTCTACCAAGTAGTGTTTAAGACTCACGTTGTTTATGTCTCGGTGTTTGTTTCTTGCCACAGTGTGTTTCCAAGTTGTCATAGTGTATTCGTTTCTTAGTACGTTTCTTCAAATAAATGTCATTATCTGCACCTGCTTCTGGCTCAACCTCGAGTTGTGACACAGTCCGAATAGGGCTTTTGTTATTAGAAGGACTATACTTGTTGGCAGCAGAGTTCTATGTGTTATTTTATTTCTAAAACTAAAATAAATTATTGAAATCACAAATATTACACAAAATCTTTAAACAAAATTGTCCCAAAATTGTGAGCTAGCAAATAGAAATTATTATAATTCAGGGTAGCTCACTAACACTGTAGAAAGCTACTATTCTTAGATGTGATCCATGTGTATCTCTAGATCATATGGTTAGTGACAGAACAGTGCTCCCCTTTTATGACTGCAAATAAAAGCTAACCAACAGTCAGTAACTTACTGGCCAATTGTGTGTGTGTGTGTGTGTGTGTGTGTGTGTGTGCACTCAAAGATCACTGGGTGCAATCATTGCCCTGCAGATGGTATTTCTAGGTAGTTAATATTGCTCTTGGAATACGGAAATGACGTTCCAATGGCCATGATGCATGGTGTCTTCCACTTTTAACCACTTCAATTTGCTGTGCATATTACTAATGTTGGTACTATATGGACACTCAGGTGCAAGTCTTGCAGCCTTATTGGACCAACTCTTCAGTGAGTTTATAATGTCATTGTTATATATGATGTCAGTGAGGTTATATAATGTCAATATTTGACCATACGATAAAAGTATAATGAGATTTAAAAAACATGTGAACTCAAAACATGCCTAGTTTAGCTCTTTTGTTAAATATTTACTGCAGCACATTCCACATTTTATACATAGTATTATAAATATGCTTAAACCAGAACAGTTTACTACAATTCACGAAAATTGTCTACATCCATAGGGTGGATCAGAGTTTTGCTTTAATGCCAAGAATAAACAGAGACTCAGTGACACAGTACCTTCGATACAGACCTGACCAATCAGTGCTCATTCTCCATGCCAGAGTTGCTCAGAAGTCCTATGGAAATGAGAAACGGTAAGAATGTCTTATATAAGACAATGAAGAATAAGACATCCTTCATTCAATTCTCCCAATTTTAACTGTGTAAAATTTCATTATGGACCTAGAGACCTAAATTGGCTGTCTAGCTTAGATTTTATGATGCTACTTTATTTTTCAGTGGAGTTTTATATGTGATATCCTCAGAGTAATATTTACATTTAGTGTGAACTCTCAGTTAAATATTACAAGTCAGGATTCATTCTTAAACACCTCATTTACTAGATGGCATGTAACATTGTATAGGATTAGGTTTTAGTGAGTAGTAACCAAAGTAAAGGAAAGCAAAAAAAGATAAACATTCATGTAAGGTACACTGCAAAAGATGATATCTTAGCAAGAGAAAACATCTTAAATATAGTCCCTGTGGAAGTGGGGGCATTCTCAAACAATGGTTTGTGAATGGAGGGCGGAGCCGGAGAGTGGTAAGGAATGTACAGTGAGGGAAAAAAGTATTTGATCCCCTGCTGATTTTGTATGTTTACCCACTGACAAAGAAATGATCAGTCTATAACTTTAATGGTAGATTTATTTGAACAGTGAGAGACAGAATAACAACAAAAAAATCCAGAAAAACGCACATCAAAAATGTTATAAATTGATTTGCATTTTAATGAGGGAAATAAGTATTTGACCCCTCTGCAAAACATGACTTAGTACTTGGTTTAAAAACCCTTGTTGGCAATCACAGAGGTCAGACGTTTCTTGTAGTTGGCCACCAGGTTTGCACACATCTCAGGAGGGATTTTGTCCCACTCCTCTTTGCAGATCTTCTCCAAATCATTAAGGTTTCGAGGCTGACGTTTGGCAACTCGAACCTTCAGCTCTCTCCACAGATTTTCTATGGGATTAAGGTCTGAAGACTGCCTAGGTCACTCCAGGACCTTAATGTGCTTCTTCTTGAGCCACTCCTTTGTTGCCTTGGCCATGTGTTTTGGGTCATTGTCATGCTGGAATACCCATCCACGACCCATTTTCAATGCCCTGTCTGAGGGAAGGAGGTTTTCACCCAAGATTTGACGGTACATGGCCCCGTCCATCGTCCCTTTGATGCGGTGAAGTTGTCCTGTCCCCTTAGCAGAAAAAAACCCCCAAAGCATAATGTTTCCACCTCCATGTTTGACGGTGGGGATGGTGTTCCAGGGGTCATAGGCAGCATTCCTCCTCCTCCAAACACGGCGAGTTGAGTTGATGCCAAAGAGCTCCATTTTGGTCTCATCTGACCTCAACGCTTTCACCCAGTTGTCCTCAGAATCATTCAGATGTTCATTGGCAAACTTCAGATGGTCATGTATATGTGTTTTCTTGAGCAGCGGACCTTGCGCGCGCTGCAGGATTTCAGTCCTTCACGGCGTAGTGTGTTACCAATTGTTTTCTTGGTGACTATGGTCCCAGCTGCCTTGAGATCATTGACAAGATCCCCCCGTGTAGTTCTGGGCTGATTCCTCACTGTTCTCATGATCAATGCAACTCCACGAGGTGAGATCTTGCATGGAGCCCCAGGCCGAGGGAGATTGACAGTTCTTTTGTGCTTCTTCCATTTGCGAATAATCGCACCAACTGTTGTCCCCTTCTCACCAAGCTGCTTTGCAATGGTCTTGTAGCCCATTCCAGACTTGTGTAGGTCTACAGTCTTGTCCCTGACATCCTTGGAGAGCTCTTTGGTCTTGGCCATGGTGGAGAGTTTGGAATATGACTGATTGATTGCTTCTGTGGACAGGTGTCTTTTATACAGGTAACAAACTGATATTAGGAGCACTCCCTTTAAGAGTGTGCTCCTAATCTCAGCTCGTTACCTGTATAAAAGACACCTGGGAGCCACAAATCTTTCTGATTGAGAGGGGGTCAAATACTTTTTTCCCTCATTAAAATGCAAATTAATTTATAAAATTTTTGACATGCGTTTTTCTGGATTTTTTTGTTGTTATTCTGTCTCTCACTGTTCAAATACAACTACCATTAAAATTATAGACTGATCATTTCTTTGTCAGTGGGCAAACGTACAAAATCAGCAGGGGATCAAATACTTTTTTCCCTCACTGTACACCTTGCTCAGTGTTACGGTGAGGAGATGTGTGCCTAAAAAGGAGAGAGACAAGCACAAAGAGAGAGAGAGAGAGAGAGAGAGAGAGAGAGAGAGAGAGAGAGAGAGCGAGCATCCAGCAGCAAGCCATATATGTGCACGTGCATGTGTGTGTGTGTGTGTGTGTGTGTGTGTGTGTGTGTGTGTGTGTGTGTGCACTGTAAAACTGGATAAGTTCATTTAACTAAAAAAATTTGAGGAAACTAATTTAGTTTCTTTAAGCCAAATACACTTAAATATAACAAAATGTAACTCAAACTTTGTAAATAAATTTTTGTTATATTTAAGTGTATTTGGCTTAAAGACATTGATTTATCAACTTAAAACTTTTGAGGTAATTAGTTTCCTCACATTTTTTTGAGTTAAATTAATTTATCTGGTTTTACAGTGTGTGTGTGTGTGTGTGTGTGTGTGCGTGTGTGTGTGTGTGTGTGTGTGTGTGTGTGTGTGTGTGTGTGTGTGTGCATAAAATAAGCTGAACGTGAAAGAGAGAATAAAGCTCCCTTTTGAGTTGTTCCAAGCATGCCTCCAGCTTACTTATTACAAATAGAGAGTGTAACACTTGTGAAGAAACCCGGAATCTGAGGAAAACACTGTCACATTTTTATCTAGTATTTCCTATTACAAGATTACAACAAACCAAATATAAGATTACTAAAATCTATTTCTAGACATTTTACTCATTTCAAGCTTGAAATCGTTTTGTTCTATTGGCAGATAATTTAGCTAATTTTAAGCATTTATTTCTAGAAAGAAGCACAATTATCTGGCAATAAAACAAGACCATTTCAAGCTTGAAAAGAGTAAAATAATAAAATAGAAGGAAATACTAGATAAATCTGATATTTGCACTTGCTAAGATGTAATTTATTGCAGTGTATGCATATTTTTAAGTCCAAGAAAGTATATAATTTTGGTGTTTAGCAATTTTGTGTCTGGGCAAACAGATTTTTCTGTCCTCCTCCTTGTGTGTACCTCTGTGGAGCTGGATGGAATCTCAGACAAGAACATTTCGAAGGTTTGTGAATCAGTCATTTCTTTGGTTTAATCATCATTGCTTTATTAATACTTAGATCGTGACTGAAATACCTTGAGAAAAACTGTATTATAAGCCCTAGAATGATTCTACATGATTACATAACTCTGACCTTTCTCACAAACATCAGGTCTTGGTGAGTCTAGTTGTCATGTGTGGGGGTATATGGGTCTGGATGGCTCCCCTGGGACACAAGCAGACAACTTCAAGCTGAGCTTTGAAGAACAAACAGAAAGAAGGGTACAACAATACTTCAGACCCAATTTGAAAGATATAAATTGACATACATTGAACAACTGGAACTCCAGCTAGGAAAATACAGTGGATATAAAAGTCTACACACCCCTGTTAAAATGGCAGCTTTTTGTGAAGTAAAAGAATGAAACTAAGATAAATCATGTCAGATCTTTTCCCACATTTAATGTGAAATTGCAAAGTATACAAATGAATTGAAAACAATCAGAAACTTTTCAGGGAAAAAATAAATAAATAATAAATAAATAAATAAATAAATAAATAAATAAATAGAAAACTTGCAATAAATTAGTTGCATAAGTGTGCACACCATAAACTAATACTTTGTTGAAGCACCTTTTGATTTTATTACACCTTTCATACTTTTGGTGTAAGAGTCTATCAGGGCAGCACATCATGTGTGGCAATATTTTCCCACTCTTTCTTGAAAAACATTCTAGATCCATCAAATTGTAATAGCACCTCCATCCCACTTCAGGTTACCCCAGGTTTTAGTTGGATTCAGGTTTGGGCTCTGGCTAGGTCACTCAAAATCATTGAGCTTCTTTTGGTTAGGCCATTCCTTTGTTGACATGGATGTATGCTTTGGGTCACTGTCATGCTAATCATACGCCTGAAGGTTTTGCACTAAAACTGACTGATATTTGTATCTATTCATGATTCCCTCCAACTTGATACAAGCCTCAGTTCTGGTTGAAGAAAAGCAGCTCTAAAGCATGGTGCATGATGCCACCTCCATGCTTCACCATGGGTATGGTTTTCTCTTGGTGGTGTGCTTTTTTTTTTTTTAACACAACACATTTTGCCAGATGGTTTGGGGTGATTTAGTTGAGCTTGGATGTTTTTTGTGAGAAAGGGCTTCTGTCTAACCACCCTACCCCACAGCCCTGAAATGTGAAGAATATGAAAGATTGTTATAATATGCAGAGTGTATTCAATACTTTCAGTAGTATATTTCTGCATCTCCTTACATGTAGCGGTAGGTCTTTTGGCAGCCTCCCTGGTAATTTTTTTGTCTTGTCCTTTTGTATGTTTTGGAGGGACCTCCTGTTCTTGTTGATGTCATTGTGGTACAGTACCCCTTTTTCTCCACATGTTGATGATGGCCTTCACAGTGTTCCATGGTATA
Source organism: Ictalurus furcatus (assembly GCF_023375685.1). Taxonomy (NCBI): domain Eukaryota; kingdom Metazoa; phylum Chordata; class Actinopteri; order Siluriformes; family Ictaluridae; genus Ictalurus; species Ictalurus furcatus. The sequence continues at coordinate 13,189,239 of NC_071265.1, read as the reverse complement.
TGGAAATTATGGAAATGTTTTGGAAATTATTTTATACCCCTTTTCTGATTGATACCTTTTGACAGAGAGATCCCGTACATGCTTTGTAATCTCTTTGTGGACCATGGCTTCAGGAGTCAGATGAAACCAAGGAGTATCCTACAGAAACAGCTGGTCTTCATTTGTGGTTATTCAGAATAATTTAATTGATGACATGTATGATAATTACTTTTGAACATGAGATTTAATTAACTGATTCATTCTGAACACAGCCAAATCCCCAATTATAAAAGGGTGTGTAGACTTATGCAACCAGGTTATTGTAACTTTTTTTAAAAAAAAATATACTATTCCTGTTTTCCCCTAAAATGTTTCTGATTGTTTTTCACTTAATTTTTATACATTTTAATTTCACATTGAGGGTAGAAAAAGTTCTGATATGATTTGTCCCGGTTTCATTTTTTACATCACAAAAACCTGCCATTTTAACAGGGATGTGTAGACTTTTTTATATCCGTTGTACCTGCAATAAAGGAACAGCTATATTGAAGGAACTAGTTCGAACTAGTTCACCTCTTTAAATCCATTTCTTTAACTTTTTATTGTGTTTGCATTTCACTGATGTTTCTTCATAGCTGTTAATTGAAATGTTTATCCAATGTTTAACCAAACAGCTCCTAAAGGCAACCCATTTACTTTTATTGACTGATGATGCACTCTGCCAATGTGTTAACTATACTTTGCTTCAATGAAGATTCACTTTCTGTCTCATAATTTTAGGCATCTTGTTTTTGTGTACCAACCTATTCTTCATCATATTTTACCATATCTGACCTTTGTCAACTACCATATCCCTCAGAAGAGTAAAATATTTACCATTTACTGTGTGTGCAGTCACAAACCAGGAAATCAGGAAAGGTTTGACTAATATTTAACTTGTGTTTCCTGAAACAAATTGGAGTGCTATTCAAATAGAGGCTCCATTTTTGTTCTGTGCTTGTTCCTCTCTAACTGTGTCTCCATTCTCAATATGCCTTATTATTTAGGGTTATGGCATTATTCTGATTGTATGGTGCCTTGATTCATAATGCTAGTGAAAAATATATCTTTTCTACTTTAGTAAATATTCAGTTCACTATTCCAGGACCACCCTGCATAGGCCTGTTATATTTTAATGAATGAATTTAATTAATTAATTTACTTGTAGGAAATGTATATTGCTTAGCTGATGTTTTCCTTAATAAAATTTTCTTTTTTTTCTTAAATTATATTTTTAGATGTTCGCCTGTGCCAAAACCCTGTATATCTCGGATACAGATAAGCGGAAACACTTCCGTTTGCTACTTCATCTGTTTCACAGTGGAGGGCAGGAGATCGGCTCTTTCCAAAGTGGACTTATTAAAGTAATCTCCAAACCATCGCAGAAAAGACAATCCATGAAGAACGCAGATTGTGAGTCAGTTTGTGAGTGTGTGCTAGAGTGTTTCAAATGGTGACTGAGATTAGACTCAGACAACATCTACAATGGTGTGGAATTGAGAACAGTTGGAATCTAAGAAAGTTTCAAATACAGCGATTCACATAATTAATGGGAAATTGCTACTACTTATTGGAAAGGTTTTTTGCAGGAAGATAGAAAATGACATTGTAATGGATTAATTGTTTTATTCATCGGCATGCTCTTATTTGAATCTACCAAATTATATTCGTTTAGAATTTTCAGTTTAGAGATTTTCTTCTCTGCCATTGATAACAACTGGTTGAATGAACACTTTAACTGGGATTTCAGGACTACCATCATAGCAGGCCTGGCCTGCCTATTAATATTGTATTTTCTCACATTTGTTTACATTGTTTACATTTCCAAAAAGCAATAATTTCAACCTCACTGTTACTGGAGAAGGATATATCTTTCTGATAATTAACAGTAAATAGCTTAAGTTAAAATGACCAGCAGATTTTATCATTAGTTCATTAATTTCATAACCTAAGCAAAACATTTTACTATTTCAAATACTCTTACAACTGATTGAGCCTGGCAGCTCCAGAAAGTATAACTTTTTTGGAACTTAAATATTTATGTAATAATTGGTGTTTTTCCCCACGATGAACTGGCATCTTATCCAAGGCTCCAGATCCACCACAACCCTGATAAGGATAAAGTGGTTCTGAAAGTGAGTGAGTGAGTGATTGGTGTTTTGCCCACACACTGTTTAATTATTACCGCCCATGAACGCTTGCCTTATCTTATTTATTCCTATCTACATAATGCTTACTTGTCTATATACTATGTGAACATTACTGCAACTCCTAGTCCTCGGACCATGTTCAATAAAGAGCCGTTGTAGAACCCTATTCAGCACCCAAAGAAGTGAAGCGTTTGACCTTTGTCTATTTGATCCTAAAACATACGGTTAAGGGCAAGGTCCTCCAAGAAGGTCTCACGAAAAATAAAGAAGTGCTGTAAATGGCTCAGTGATGGCAAAGTGATGTTGAATTCCTCACCCTCTGGAGAGAAAAGAGACACAATGAGATGATTGTGTGACCAATAAAACAGCAGGTTGATTTTGGCTATTCTATGTCAGTCATTGCTGTTGGCATGTGTCTGTGTGTCAGTATGTTTAACTTTGCTTTTGTCTTTATATGTGTTTTCAGTGTGTATCTCATCTGGTTCCAGAGTGTCATTGTTTAATCGCCTGAGGTCTCAGACAGTCAGTACACGTTACCTTGCAGTGGAGGGTGAAGCTTTTGTGGCTAGTGCCAGACAATGGACTGCTTTTACTGTCATTCGAGGTCTGAAAGATTTTCTCTTTTTAAAAGTTTTAAAAGTTTCAAAAGTCTGCAAATATTTCCAGGACACATGACCATAGTGGCCTTCTAACCCCTAAAGTGCAACGAAAATATCTAATTTCTAGTGTGGATGAGTTTCAAAATCATCTATTAGACTCAACCTCCAAAATAGCAAGATGTTTGGAAAAACAGCATGAAAGAAGCTCATCTTGCAGAAAAAAAATGTGTTTACGAAAATAGAAATTCACCTGTGTTGTTTATTTTATATATTATATTTATTTATTTATTTATTGTGAGCGTGTACATACGTTGCTAGTACGTAGAAAAAGTGATGAATTTTGCAAAATATTGCAGTGGTCTGCAAGCCAACATTGATCATCCATTTTTCTTTCTTTCTCTCTTTCTCTAAAGTGGAGGATCAGCAGACAGACTGCAGTGATTACTCTATGTGTGAGAGTTATATCTGTTATGGCTGTGTGGTTCAGCTGGTATGCACCATTTCAGGAGTTGCACTGCCACCCATGGTATGCACTTTAGTTTGCTTTATTGTTTGTAATTAGACCTGAATAACACCTAAGACAATAGAGTAACTGCCTATAAACTGAACACATGTGACCATAAAAATGGTTTCTTCAAATGGCAATCCTCAGTGAAGCTGCACATGCATCAAACCAAACAACATAGCACATTACTGATATTTTGTGGCTGCTAGGGTACATTGTATGTACACTACCAAATGGGGTACACTATGGGAGTAAAAAAACAATACAGTTATGTGAAAAAATAAGTACACGCCATGAAAATTGTTGGCTTTTTTTTTTTTTTTTTTTTTTTACATATTTGGACAAGCAAACATTTGATCCTCTTTGAAACAGTGCCTATTATTAAAGCTGATACACTCTATCAAATGACAGAATTGAAATTTTGTTGTAATGTTCACAATTTAAATTAACAAAAAAAAAAAAAAACAGATCAGTCATATGGACAAAGAAAGTGCACTCCTACATCTGTCACACCTCCAAATCTATAAAATTAGAATCAGATGTTCAAGCTTGGGTGCCAGTGATTAGAACCTGCTTAGGGAGTACAGGTGGAACCTGTCTTATTTATACCCCTCTCATATCTAGCATCTGGTGATCCCTTTGCTATTGAGATTTGTGGTGTCATCATGCCAACCAGCATAGCACTGTGTGTGTGTGTGTGTGTGTGTGTGTGTGTGTGTGTGTGTGTGTGTGTGTGTGTGTGTTTGTGTGTGTGTGTTTATAAAATAAAACCACTGAAAAGCGAAAGTAATAGATAAAGAATAAAGTGCCTTTTCAGTTGTTCCAAGCCTGCCTCCAGCTTCCTCATTATTTGCCGGAACTGAAGGAGAGTGTCACAGACCTATTGAAAGAACACATCTCTTACTGAACTTACTTGTTGTCTCTGAATGTATATTGAATAATCAAATTTATCCAGTATTTCTTATTATAAGATTACCATAAACCAAATATAAGATCATTAAACCTATTTCTGGACATTATTTCTCATTTGAAGCTTATAGTTTTCTTATTCCATTAGCAGATACATTTTTAAAATTAGCAAAATTATCTGCCAACAGAACAAGACTATTTCAAGCATGAAATGAGCACAAATGGCTTGAAATAGGTTTAATAATCTTGTATTTGGTTTATTTTAAGCTTATAATAAGAAATACTAGATAAATTTGACTAGGTATTTCCACTTGCTAAAATGTCATTTTTGCAGTGAAATGCTTTTGGTTCAATACGAACTGAAGGAACTAGTTTGTGATGATATGTTTGAACTGGGACTTGTCGGTAATGAATGAAATGAATGAACTGGTAATTGTCATTCATGAAAGAAATGAATGAACTAGGTGAACGAACGAGGATCTGCTGACTTACTGATGTCGGCTCGGCTGATATATACATGTCGTTCATTCAGTTTACCACCATTTCAACAAAAATGAGAAAGAGGGCAGAAGAGCTCATTTGAACAGTGTGTAGCACTAAGACAAGCCTTATGTGTTTTTGTTGTGGTGTTCATAGCATAATCCGCTATACACAAATGTGTTTTTAGCATAATCCGCTATACACAAATGTGTTTTTAGCATAATCCGCTATACACAAATGTGTTCTTAGTATAATCCGCTATACATGAATGTGTAAAAATGACGGATGGCTATTTTTTTAAATTATTGTTTCATTGAAAACTACTTGAAACATGTATGTAAAAATTTACATTTTTTCAGATTACATTCGTATCATCATTCATGATCACTCTCTCAAAACTAGCCTGCACTGACTGAAATGTCTTTTCTTGAAAATAAATTCACCAGACCTTTTGTGGATGCCAAGTTTTCAAGAGACAAGTTTTAGTATGACGATTTATTAAAATTGGCATGATTTTAATAAAATCGTCATACTAAAATTTGTCTCTTGAAAACTTGGCATTTTTAAATGAATGTATTGAGTGAATGAAACAATGACTTTCCTATAATATCTAAAGACACTTTTTGGTGCCACCTACTGGTGTAATGATGTAACTTACAGAAAAGGTCACTGAACGAATAGGTGAGCGAATCTGAATAAATCTTTGTGGTGAATGGAATCAAAAGATTTGAGTCAGTGGGATGAATCAAAATTACCACCACTACTTGGAATGTTATACGTTGAATATAGTGTAGGTTAAATGAATTTAGGCTCAAACCCTGGGGATAAGCTACAAGGTCACACCAAAGTCATCTGTTCAACGATGCTTGCAGGAGGACATACAGCTAAGGCATGCTATCATGATCGTTAGCAAAAAGACTTTGTAGAGACCCATTTCTGTTTGGCATCCTGTATGGATCATAAGTAAAAGTCTTAAGGGACCCCAACATAAAAGTGAGATCACAAGCTGGGCTTTTGGTGATGCATGGTGAGCAAAGGTGCCCTGATCCTTTCAGAAAGGCTGTGACAATTTTTGAACCACCAGTAAGATGCCATCCCTCATGGATGGGCTGCACAGGGCTCTTTAGCAGTTAGTGGGCATTTCCTGTAGTGCTGACCCCCAGGGTAAGATGCCTGCTAGAGGTGTGAGGACATGGCTTGGATTATGGTAACCACTGCTGAGAAGTATATTAGCACAGAGCTGCCCTGCATCTTGGCTTAAGTGTCAAACTGCCAAAAGTGCAGTTGTGATCAGTTCCATCACAGAGCATTCAGAAGGTTCATGCAGAAAAAATTGCTAGCGTATTTCCTGTGCATGCCTTGTGTAAGGCAATGTTGTAAGACCTCATACGAATGTCATCAATATACCTGCATTGGGTGCTTATTCTCTGAGTGTAGTAGATGTGATGCAGTGGTAGCTCAAGAAGGTATCCAGGTTTTAAACAGCATAGTTAGGAGGGATGAAACAGAATCAGTGAATTCTTCAAGTGGCATGCAAGAACATATATATATTTTTTTAATAGCAAACTCCTTTATCTTTTGATCTGAACCCCAAATTTCTTGGTCTGGTAAATGGTAAGCTTTGTTAACCTTAGTGGTTCCAAAGCGCTTGACACTGTGTCTCATTCACCCATTCACACACTCACACACCAATGGTAGCAGAGCTCCCATGCAAGGTGCTAGCTTGCCATCGGGAGCAACCTGGGGTTCAATGTCTTCCCCAAGGACATTTCAGCATGTGGAGTCATGTGGGCCAGGAATCGAACCACCAACCCTACGATATAATAATGGATAACCTGCTCTACCACCTGAGCCACAGCCACTAAGTTACATCCTATCACTTTGAACAGGGACCATTAATGATCAAACCTTGTGAAATGACTTACCATCGATGGTCTGGGACTTCAAATTCAGCTTTCTCAAAGCTATATACACAATATGGGCAAAAGTATGTGGACACTGGCCCATCACACCCATATGTGCTTTTTGAAAATCCCATTCCAGAGTTTGTCCCCCCTTTGTCATTATAATAACCACCTCTCTTTTGGGAAGGCTTTCCACTAGATTTTTAAAAATGTGGCTGTGGGGGTTTGCCCATTCAGCCACAAGAGCATTAATGAGGTCAGCACTGATGTCAGGCAAGGAGGCCTAGGGCACAGTTGACATTCAAGTAGGTCTTCAGTGGGGTTGTGGTCAGGGATTTCTGCATGCCACTCAAGTTTCTCCACTCCAACCTTGGCAAACTACATATGTCTTCATGGACCTTGCTTTGTACACAGGGGCATTGTCATGCTGGAACATGTTTGGGGTAAGGCACTTAGTTCCAGTGACAAGAAACTGTAATGCTACAGCATATTAAGACATCCTATACAATTGTTTGCTTCTAACTTTGTGGCAACAGTTTGGGGAAGGCCCACATATAAGTGTTATGGTCAGATGTCCACAAACCTTTGGCCATATAGTGTATCAAACTCCATAATTATGAGGTGATGTACTTAATCCATAAGTATGAGGTAATGAAAAATGTGAATAAAATGCACTACTTTTCCTCTTTATAAGGTGATTCGTAAAGTGAATAAGCAGCATGCATGCCTGGATATAGATGAGCCAGTGTCCCAGCTTCATAAATGTGCATTTCAGCTCAGAAACAGCAAGCACATGTACCTCTGCCTCTGCAATGAAGAAATCTTACAGTACCAGGTGAAAATACACTCAGAATGCACAAGAGTAAAGGCACATTTAATTAAAAAAATGCACATGTAATTATCTTATTTTAATGAATTAGAATCACTAGTTAAATATGTAACTGTGATGAACCACAAATAACTGTTAGGTATGATGAGAATCACCTAGATACCTACATAGACCTTTAACAGATAAATAAAATCTATCAATGTATAATCAATTTACATGTATATATTTAACATTTGCACACCATTTCAGAACAGCTTTCTCCAAAAGCCATACAAGATCAGTGTACTGTTGGGTCCTGCCTTCAGTAGTGTTTGCTCAGTTGGTGATTCATTCTGGGGGGTCGAAACCCTCGAAACACCCTCTGCCAGGTCACCTGGCAGAGGGTGTTAAATCTCTCCTTCAATTTGAGAGCACAGATCTGCTCATGGAGCAAGCTGCCAGGGTGTTTCAACCACCAGCAAAAGCAGAACTGAACTGGTCTTGGGGCCATACATTGCTGAATTCAGGAATTTGTGGCAACAGGGGTCTGGAAAGATTGTAGTTCCAGCAAGCCTAGGAGAATAATCACTGTGACCACCATTATCAGTACTAGCATTCTCAACAGAAGCCAGTACTGCACATGGCAGCCTGCCTGAATCTGACTGGCAAACCTTGTAATGTCTGCCACACTTTAAGATGACAGAATGGCTAGCATTCTTAGTGAATCTAGCCTGCTTGTGTGGCCTGCTTCAGTGATAGGAACATTTATCTGAGTTCATGCAAAGGAGAGTGGATATGACCTGAATTGCCTGCTCCTTGGTGGGGGCATATAGAAGTCAGACATACTGTACTATATCAGTATGATGCCATTGGCCATGAGGGGAGACAAGATGGCTTGTGTGAAGCTCAAAACTACCTGTGTAGCTACAGAGAGGGTGAAAAGTAGTACTTTGAAAAGGATTGCCTGCCTTTGGAAAGCTATGGTGTTCTGCAGGGATGGGGAGATGAAAATAAATAAAATAAATCCACTGTTAAACAGTCCTGTGGTTACACAGCTTTACCTACATCTGACAACATTAACATACAAAAACAAATTGTCTAAGCAGTTTAACCATCTCAAATCTAGGTTTGGGTGAAAATATCTGTCCTTTTGAACAAGGAAGTACATTGTGTACTTGGTTTTGAACCATAGTTGTGAATTACTGGGCCTATCTTTTTGCACTTCTATCTAGAAAAAATCTAATTTCTTGGATCTGAGCAATGATTTTGGGTCTGAGATCAACAAGGTACTGACCCCCAAAAAGGTTGAGGACCTGTGGTGAAACTGCAATTTGTACTACTGTGACCTTATCATCAGGACCCACTGATGTAGTAGGTGACAGCTGGGTGATCTTTTTAGCTGTAAAGTATCATGTCACCAGTCCAATGCTGGGAATGAGGTGTTTGCTCCCTCACAGAGGAATCCATGACAGGACTCCTCCAATGCTAACAGTAAGACAGATGACATATCGCCAGGGCATGCAAGTTCTTACCCCCATTAAAAGGTGTAATAAAATCCTTGCAGTGAGGCTGTCACAACCAACATTATGCGAGTGGACCAAGTGTTGTCTGTTACCTAGCACCATCTAATCCAAATTGGGTTGCTGCCACAGTTCGCTTGCTAGGTCATTATCAGCTTGGATTACTGAGGCATGGCTATAGATATAGCTTCCTTTTCTCTCCCAAGAGGAGGATGACTAGGCACTGGGAGAGCTCTGTTGAATGGCATGAGCAGCCTCAGCTATCTATTATTTCAGCTGAATCACATCTGCCACCAAGTTATCAATTCCCCTAGAAATCCAGTCAGACTGCTCTCAGGGCTCATTCTTATGCATATCAGTTGATACTGGACATGGGCACTTTCAAACAGTGAGCATTTAGGCTGCAGGTTTTATCAGATTGGACTGTGAATCAGGGTCTGGCAGCAAAACTCTCCCTCTTGGCATCAACATTGCTGTGTGACTACAGTTCAGCAAGATGCCAGAGTCAGCCACTGTGTTTTGTAGATGTTTAATTCCCAGGCCATGAGCACATAGATGCTAGCATGAACACTCAACCCTGCTAGCAGCACAAATCCATAGATTTTCTAGTCAGCTAGATGTTGAAGATGTAGATGTGAAATACTTGCCAAGCCAGAAACCAACAGATGGGGAACATTAGAGTTAAGAGGTGCTTAACAAGGAGAGAGGAAAAGCTACACATTGCAACTTTGTTGAGAATGTTGTGTGGTAAGCAATAGCTTATAAGCATAGCCCCCAATAGCTTATAAGCATTCCCCCATAGTGGGGGAAGGCCCACTCAAAGCTAATGGGTGCCACATAGTTCTATAGCAATCTATGAAAAAAGGGAGCTAGGAATGAATAAAATTACATCACAGAGGCAGAATGGTATAGATTTTGGTCCAAAATATCCATGAAGCAGATGAAGAAAGGGAAAGTTTGATCATGTGTCAATTCATGATATTACAGATCTCAGGATTCATATGTTAACAAGGGTGAAATAGAACTACTAAACTAAATGTACTGGACTGCTCTGGTAAATTTTAATTAAACTTTAGCATTAGATTAAAAAATTTACAACTCTGACATATTTCTTAATGTGTTACTATAGCACAAGTTAACATCTGCTGCTTTTGGTGTTTGTTAATCTTATAGTACCTAACCTATAAAATTACAGCAAATTTCTAAAATCTAGAGCATCCCAGTTAGAAGTACGTGTGAAAAGAGAATATCATTAGCTATTTGCTATAAATATTGTTGTTCACAGAAAATACATATTTTAACTAACTTCTACTAAGACATTTCAATTGTAGTATTGCACCAAAAATTTGCCTGTTCCTCTTGTATATACTGTACATATATAGGCTTTTCTGTATACTGTAAATATGGTAAGTGATGCAATGATTCTTTTATGGGCATTCTTCTTCAGGCTTCTCCATGTCCAAAGGAGAGCAGTCGAGAGGTGTTGAATGATGGTTCATGTTGGACCATCACTGGTACAGAGGTTGTTGAGTATACCTTCAGTGAGAGTCTGACCAGTAGCCCAACTGTCATCAGCCCCATCCCTGTCATTAATGGACTGGAGGTAAGATATAATCAATAATAATAAATGTTCTCATACCCTTGTAATAATTACAGAACTATTAAATGACCTTTTTAAATATTTGTCAGTTTATTTTGTTCAATTGTTTGGGGTTACTATACCACCAAAAGACAAAAGTTAAGTGCAATTAATTCATTAATTTGAAATAAAATATGTATTAAAAATTGAGTTAAGAAAAATAACTATTATAAACACATTATTAAACAACAATTGCACATATAAATAACTTAAGACAATAATACCAAATAAATACAGTAATAAATGTCAATGCACTGTAACACTAGTTAACTAATTAACTAGCTATATATAGTAAAGTTCTAATGTTGACAAAGCCCCAAAATAGGTATTTCCTTATTGATCCTTATAAAATGATTGTCATGTCACCCACTTTCCCTATGAACTCAAACTCCTAGAATTCTATGCAATTACCAAATATCTACTTCCCACATGACCCACTTCACAGATCATATTCACCCAATTACTAACTCAGCATACCTGTTTGTAATCACATGCTCCCATTAAATGCCGTACTTTTTATGCGATCAATATTCACTCCTAACAAAATACTAGAAGTGATTTAGTGCTTTTGTTCCCTGGTTGCTATTCTGTATGAACTACATCCATTTTTGTATACTTTTGATTCTCGTTTTGCCTTAGTTAAATCTGTTTGCCAATCTGTTTTGCATGTCTTTCATTTTCCTGATGATGACAGTTATGTTCCTTAGCAAGGTGAAAGGTTTGAGATCAGGAAAAGAATTTCTTCATTGGTTATGATCATCTGAGTTGCTATAGTTCTGAAAAGAACTGTAGAGGATTGACATTTTGATCACCTGAGGGGTGAATATCTTTAAAATCAGCAGGCTGCTTGTGATAGCTAATAGTAATCAGCAAGAACTTAATGTTAGCCTAACACTTCTTACTCTAGATATTAACCAGTTAGCTATAGTTAGCCACTAACTTTTTCACTAAATCCATTTCAACTACATCAACAAGTGGAAGCAAGGAAGCAGACAAACTGACTAAATCCAATGAATTGATGTTATGAAAAACTGGTTTTATTGTGAACATATAAAAAGTCATTTGTAAAGTAATTACTCAAGTATTTCACCAGATTATTTTATTCAGTAATTTTATTACTACAGTAGCAGTACCTTTACTCAAGTCAGTGTGTTTTGCACTCTTTCCACCACTGCTTAAACACAAAATGTTCTGCCTATTTATTGGGGCTGCTGAGTGTTTATATTCCTGAACTTTTCACCGGACACATAATGTCGAAGTTGATCTTAGACCTACTTGGTTTTACTGGGGTTTGGATTAAACCCATTTAAGTGGCCAATCAAATAGGGTAATAAATATAAGAACTTGATATACTTAATGAAAGAATGAATATAATAGCTATGATTTTAGAACCACTGTTCTATTTTGAAGGACATTTCTATGAAAGTTTAACTATATTGTAATTGCAGCCAATGTCAAGTGCTTTTTAAAACAAATCTGCTATTACTATATAATCTTTTCTCATGTACTGCAAATGGCTATTTGTTTAGACACTGCCAAGACATGAGGAAAAGCAAAAAGAAAATGTTAAATAGCTTTAAATACTTTTGACAAAGTAATCCCTTTAAATACTTTGAGCAAGGTAGGGCAGTTGTGATGCACACAAGTATTTCATAACAAAATACAAACTGTACATAATTTCATTATTTTATTACATTGCATTATTACATAACATTCAACTTTTTATACCACCTTATATTGTTCCTCCTCCATTTTCTTGGATTCATGTTTGACTAATTCTGTGTTGTAGCTAAATGGAGGAGGCCATGTGGCCATGTTAGAGCTCCATGGAGAAAACTTCAGTCCTTACCTAAAGGTCTGGTTTGGAAATATGGAGTCTGAAACTATGTTCAGGTAAGGACTCACAGCAAACCATTAAAGGTATTTTTACTTGTGAAACTTTGACTTGTGTTACATTCAGAGATATACAGCAGATGGTTGGCCAAAATAATACCATAAAATTTTTGAGTAGTTTTTTCACAGGTCTCTGTATATTGGTAGGTGCTAGTTCTAGAGTCACTGAATTAAAATTTTGCAAATATACTTTTGAGGCCATGTGGCCATGTTAGAGCTCCATGGAGAAAAAGGCTTCCAAAAGTGTGCTAGTTCTGTGAGATTCTCGGGCCATCTTGCATGCACTGCTCTTTTGAGGTTTATCCACAGATTTTAGATTATGTTTAAGGTCAGGGAACTGTGAGGGCCATGCTAAAACCTTCAGCTTGTGCCTCTTGAGGTAGTCCATTGTGGATTTTGAGGTGTGTTTAGGATCATTATACTGTTGTAAAAGTCATCCTCTTTTTATCTTCAGCTTTTGTACAGATGGTGTGATCTTTGCTTCCAGAATTTGCTGGTATTCTTTTCATTCTTTGCTGGTATTCTATTCATTCTTCCCTCTACCACTGAAATATTCCCTATACCACTGGCTGTAACACAAGCCCAAAGAATGATCTATCGTCCCCCATGCTTAAAAGTTGGAGAGGTGTTCTTTTCACGAAATTCTGCACCCTTTATTTTCTCTAAACATACCTTTGGTCATTGTGGCCAATCTTTTCACTTCATCAGTCCACAGATCTTGTTTCCAAAATCCATCAGGCTTATTCAGATGTTCATTTGCAAACTTCTGACACTGAATTTTGTGGTGAGGATATAGGAAAGGTTTTCTTCTGATGACGCTTCCATGAAAGGCATATTTGTGCAGGTGTCACTGCACAATAGGATAGTGCATGATATAAACAGGGTTGGGAGGGTTACTTTAAAAATGTATTCCATTACAGTTACGAATTACTTCATAGAAAAATGTCACGTAATCCAAGTATCACAATATGAAAGTAATTTTATGATTATTTTTGGATTATTTCAAGGTCGCATATGTAAAAATAAGTCAAGTGAAACACAATGTGATCTAAAATACTTTTATTTAGAGCTTATTTTGGAGCTTAAACACATGTCCAATGTTTGGATTTGTTTTAATAAATAAATAAATAAATAAATAAATAAATAAATAAGTATCACTGTCCCTGATGTGGGTAACATTACATCACAAGAGCATTTCAGAGAACAAATATTGTACTAAAACAAAAAAGGGTGCCTAAGAGTTTTGCACAGTACTGTATATAAAATAACGTACCATCACCACTCTTCTCTCTTCCTGCCAGGAGTCCAAGGTCTTTGCTGTGTGTCGTACCTGATATTTCAGTGTTCGGTGAAGAATGGCGGTGGTACAGGCAGCCCATCACGGTCCCTTTGTCTCTGATACGATTGGACGGGATGATCTACAGAAGCTCATTCACCTTCACATATACACCTGAGCACAGCTCTTTCTCTCAGCCATGTGTTTCTGCTGAGAGAACTGCCAACTCAGACACACTCATTGACAACATTCACCAGGAGTTCACCAGAACCAATTTTCACCTGTTCATGCAGAGCTGACAGATACTTAGGGTAAAACACACAAAAAACTAATCCTAACTTCACAAACCCATGTCGGATGTTTTGGGCTGGTCTATTCCAAAAATAAAATGCATAGTTTTGTGCCAGTGAACAGGACATTTGTGGGAACATCACAAAAAAACACACCAATAACACACTGTTCTCAAGATTGATTAAGCTGCAAAAAATGACATCTTAGCAAATGGAAATACCTTGAACATAGTAAAATTTAGGTAGTATGTCCTATTATAAGATTACAATAAAGCAAATATAAGATTTGTCACGTCAAATCCCATAATTGATGACAAACTCTGATTCCCATAATGCACATCTGATTACAAACATGGACACCTTGGACTACAGCACCCACACACCACATTCAATGTCACGATCATAGTCACCTGATTACTGACTGTATACACCTGGACTTAATCACCACTATATTTAAGCATGCTCATTCACGCCATTAACACAACAAAGTGTTCATTCAATTCTGTGTTTACACCTGATGTACCAAACCTTCTGTTCATGTTTGCTGATTCTAGTTTTGACCCTTGATTATTTAATTGTTTTGTGATTCTCACCTTGCTCTTGGATCTGTTTGCACATCGCCTGATCTCTTGCCTGCCTTTTGACCTTGATCTCTGCTTTGCGATTTGGATTTGTTTGTTGTTGCCAGTTCTTTTAATAAAAAAGTATTCTCTGCAACTGTTTCCGTCTTTACTGCCTGACTGTATATTTGCCGTCAACATGGAGGCAATGGGAATGTTTGGCAACAGCCGATAGCAGCGCAAGCCCAACTAGTGGGGCAACAACAACAGCAGACAGCTATACTCAACATGAAAATCACACAACTGTCCACTATGCACCTATCCCAACTATGGTGACAACCACCCCTCTCACCCAACTCCCCTGCTCATCACTCATCTGAACAATTATTCAGTGTAAAGGCTTTCTACTTCAGAGCTCTCTATATTTCTTTGAATAAGTTGGAGTTTCCAAACAACATAAAGTGGCCCAGTTCATTAACCTCCTGAGAGACTGACCTGGGCAACTGCAGTGTGGAACCATTTCCTCCTATGACCTTTTCATCAACTTTGGTTTCCCCTGGATGCAGAAGCTCAAGCCCCATATCTTATCTTACTTTCTCAAGTCATATCTTCAAGCCCCTGCAGTCTTGACCACATCTACTTTCATGTAAACTGCAGAGTCATCTCACTCAGTTCCAATCCCTCTGGAATACAGAGTTTCAATAAATATTCAGCAAAGTAAAAGCCAGTGGTCTAACTCCTCACCATCCTTGTGCCACTGATCTCCTGCCAGGAACCACACTCCTCACAGGAGCCCATGCTGGAGTACATCTCACAAGTACTGTCCCAGTGGTATAACAGATCCTCCATGTCTCCAGCATCTGCTGGCATCCTTTTTATTGACAAGAAGAGAGGAGGCCTTAGGTCATCTATTGATTTTTGAGGACTTAATCAGATCACATATTTGCCTCAGAATAAATTAGATATGAAAGAGCAAACAAGCGATAATATAGATGTTTCTGGGATGAGATGTACATTCTGAGATGTACATTCTGAGATGAGCCCAAAGCAAACCATTAAAGACATTTTGACTTCTGCAACTTTACTGTATACAGAGACATACAGCAGATGTTTGACCAAAATAATACCAGAAAATACAGGTTTCTGTATATTGGTAGGTGCTATTTCTAGAGTCACTGAATTAAAATTTTGCAAATATACTTTTGAGGCCATGTAGCCATATTAGCTCCATGGAGAAAATCTCTGTACTTACCAGGTCTGGTTTGGAAGCATGGAGGAAGAAACTATGGGGACATTCCATCTCAAGTGGTCCAGTGCAGGTTTCTTTCCTACATGTGTTTTGAGTGATTACCTCTATATATTGTCATTGCAAAACTACCAGTTTTTATTTTTTATTATTTTTTATTTTACTTTGTTTAACTATAAATTCTGTCTGTCAGGGCAAACAACAAATTTTGGGTATACATCTCTTAATGGAAACCTCTATATATCGTCTCAGGTTGAACCTAAGTTATTCGAACAAAAACTGATCTGTAGAGCACATTAAATGGTACATCTACATATATGAATCTGCATGTTCCTTAGACTTAGAACTTAAGTCCAAATGTAATGCTCAAAATTGTTCACAGTTTCACTTTTAGGGTCTATTTATAATGGGGAGAGTTCAAGTCTCTGTCTTAATATTTTTAGAGGGTCTTAGGTAAGTATAGTGTGCATGCAGAACATTTCAGATTTGAGACTTCTCTTACCTTTTTTATGGGGGCAAGAAAGTGCAATTAAAAAAAAATACCCCTGACTTTCCGATGGAATATGTTAGGGTAACATTTACATTTACATTTATCCAAAGCGACTTACAAATGAGAAAAATTCAAGCAACAGATACTAATATATATATAGATACTAATATATAGTATCTAGTATATAGTATACTATATACTATATGGTATATATATATATATATATATATATATATATATATATATATATATATATATAGTGCTAATATATATACTAATATATAGTAACAGATACTAATTTGAAATTTTCACAGAAATAACTCCTCTATACTAGCTGTCATGTAATGGAGGCTGAGACAGATGCAAGTGCAGATAAGAACTTTATTTAAGAGAGGCAGGCAAACAAATCCAAAACGTGAATTAATAATGTGGTCAAAAACAGACAAAAGTTCAGGTGATTGGCAAACGGGCATTAACTATGCTAAACAAGAATTGAATAATGAGGCGAGAACAAGATCAAAACTATGAAACATGAAACGAGGAACAAAGGCTTAGTAAAAGGAAAACAGACGTAATACTTTGCAAAGTACATAGATACACAATAGGTTTAAATATCAAACGTTATCGGGGTGAAACACAAAACAGCTGAGAACAATGTGACACATAAGGGAAATAACCAATGACAAGACAGGGCAGAGACAGGACATAAACCATAACAAAACACACCTGTCAAAAGTAAACAAAGTCAATGTCACTGAAAAACCTGGACACGACCCACCCACAGCCCCCCCCCATAAAAACGGTGCTACTCCTAGAGCACCAGAAAACATTCCCCTGGCAGGCAAAATGTCTTCACAGCCACTCAGGTCCCAAGTCAAGCATTGTCCTCAAGGAGCCAAGGAGCAGGCATGAGGCTGGGGCAGGTTTGCCGGGGTCCCTAAGCAGCACCCAGACGTGGGAAGCAGGATCGTCAGCTTCGTCAGAACAGGAAGGCAGAGTGATGTCCTCAGCGGGACAAGATGGCAGAGCAATGTCTTCAGCAGTGTGGGAATGTGGAGCGACGTCTGTAGAGAAGCCTGGTGTAGTGATGGCCGAGGTCAAGTAGGGAAGCAAAGCGGAGCTCTTGGCCACAACGGGAGGCAAAGAAATGTCCTCAGCTGAACAGGGAGGCTGAATGGCATATTCAACTGGATAGGGATGCTGAGCAGTGTCCTCAGTCCAGCAGGAAGGCTGAGTGTTGTTCTCCATCGACTCTGCAGGCCAAACTTGGTTGGCTGTGTCGGCAGACTCAAGTGAAAGCAGAGCTTGGTCGGTCATGTTGTCAGTCTCAAGCATGAGCATAACTTGGTTGGTTGTGTCAGCAGACTCAGTAATGAGCAGAACTTGGTTGCCCATGTCTGTAGACTCGGTCTACTCAGAACTTCAACCTCAGACAGGAACATGGCTTGTGAGGTGATCTCATCAACCTCAAACAGGAACATGGCTTGGGAGGCCGTTTCGTCGACCTCGGACAGGAACATGGCTTGAGAGGCCGCCTCATCGACGTAGGACAGGAACATGGCTTGTGAGGCCACCTTGTCGACCTTGGACAGGAACATAACTTGAGAGGCTGCCTCTTCGGCCTTCGACTGAAACTTGATGTGGGAGAACGCCTCGTTGACCTCATGCTGGAGCGCTGGAGAGGAGGCCACCACATTGATCTCCATCTGGAGCTCTCCAGGGGAGACCACCTCGTGGGTCTCAGGCTGGAGCTGTGGAATGAAATCAATCTTTTCACTCTTGGCCTCCCCCCCCACATGTGCCTGGATAAAGGACTTTCTCACCAACCGGTCTCAGACAGTGAGACTTGGGCCCCACCTCTCCTCCACTCGCACGTTGAGCACAGGTTCTCCATAGGGCTGTGTGCTGAGCCCCCTCCTGTACTGTCTCTACACATACGACTGTAGTCCAGTCCACAATAATAATCTTATCGTCAAGTTTGCTGACGACACCACAGTGGTCGGACTCATCTCAAAAGGAGATGAGGTAGCCTACAGAGAGGAAGTCCTGAACTTGGCAGCCTGGTGTTCAAAGAACAATCTGGCTCTAAACACCAAGAAAACCAAGGAGCTCATTGTAGACTTCAGGAAGCACAACACTGAGCTGGCCCCCCTTTTCATCAATGGTGAGTGTGTGGAGAGGGTCCACACCTTCCGGTTTCTTGGCGTCCTTATCTCTGCATACATCTCCTGGACGGACAACATCACAGCAGTTATTAAGAAGGCTCAAACGTGGCTACACTTCCTGAAGGTTCTCAGGAAGTACAATCTGGACCCCAATCTGCTGCTGATCTTCTACCGCTCGTCCGCCGAGAGCCTGCTGACATACTGTATCACGGTGTGGTACGGTAGCTGCACCGCGGCAGACAGGGAGAGGCTTCAGAGAGTAATAAGAGCAGCACAGAAGATCATTGGCTGCCCTCTCCCCTCCCTGACGGATATTTACACCTCCCGTTGCCTCAGCAGAGGAAAAATCATCATTAAGGACAGCTCTCACCCTGGCTTTGATCTGTTCAATCTGTTGCCCTCAGGGAGACATTACAGGTGCATCAAAACAAGGACTAATAGATTTAAGAATAGCTTTTTTTCCCAAAAGCTATTACCATTCTAAACACATACATGTACTGATTTCACAGTATATGTATATAGTGTCTCAAAACTGTGCATTTCATAGTACCTCCCCCATCCGCCCCAATATCTTGTTTATTTATCTTGTTTATTTATCTGTTTATTTATCTTGTTTATTTATCTTATTTATCTTGTTTATTCTTCTTGTTTATTTTATGTACATGTTGGCACGGAACAAAAAGGAGTGGCTCTTAATTTCACTGTACATGTGTATAGTGACAATAAAAGGCATTCATTCATTCATCATTCATTCATTATTGGCACCCCTATGAATTTATATGAGAAAATATATTTGAAATATATTCCAATTGATATTTTATTATTTTTAGTACATTTGGGTGACTAGGAACAGGAACTTGTTCAACCATGACTTCCTGTTTCACAGGGGCATAAATATGAAGTAACACATAGGCCAAATTCCCATAGTCATTCATAACAATGGGTAAGACCAAAGAATATAGCTGTGATGTGTGGCAAAAGGTTGTTGAGTTTCACAAAATCAGAAGTGGCTATAAGAAAATAGCACAAGCATTGAAAATGCCCATTTCCACCATCAGGGCAATAATTAAGAAGTTACAGTAAACTGGAAATGTTATGAATCAACCTGGAATTGGATGTGTGTCTCTATTGTCTCAACGCACTGTGAAGAGGATGATTTGAGTGGCCAAAACATCTCCAAGGATCACAGCTGGAGAATTGCAAAAGTTAGTTGTGTCTTGCGGTCAGAAAGTGTCCAGAAATACAATCCGAAGTCACCTACATTACCACAAGTTGTTTGGAAGGGTTTCAAAAATAAACCTCTACTCTCATCCAAAAACAAACTCGAGCGTCTTCAGTTTGCCAGACACTATTGGAACTTCAAATGGGATCGGGTTCTATGGTCAAATGAAACCAAAAGAGAGCTTTTGGGCAATAAACACCAGAGGTGGTTTTGGCACACAAAGAGAAGTAGCCATATTGAAAAGTACCTCATGCCCACGATTAAATATGGTGGTAGCTCTTTAATATTTTGGGGCTGTTTTTCTGACAGAGGACCTGGACAGTTTGTTAGGATACATGGCATCATGGACTCTAACAAATATCAATAGATATTAAATGAAAACCTGACTGGCTCTGCCAGAAAGCTTACAATGGGCCATGGTTGGATCTTCCAGCAGGACAATAATCCAAATCATACATCAAAATCAACACAAAAATGGTTTACTGACCACAAAATCAAGGTTCTGCCATGGCTATCCCAATCCCCTGACTTGAAACCCATAAAAAAAATGTGGGGTGAACTGAAGAGGAGAGTCCACCAGCATGGACCTCGAAAATTGAAGGATCTGGAGAGATTCTGTATGGAGGAATGGTCTCAGATCCCTTGCCATGTATTCTCCAACCTCATCAGGCAGTATAGGAGAACAGAGCTCTTATCTTGGCAAAGGGAGGTAGCACAAATTATTGACTAAAAGGGTGTGAATAATTGTTGTACACCTATATTTAGCACAGATATTTTTTATAAACCTGGGTTTTGTTTGCAATTGGTTGATATCAATGAGAGCAGAGTATTTTTGTGATTTTTTTTAACAAAAGATCAAAAGTGTCACCAACCTCGAGACGGTACGGAAGCAGGAGCGGGAGGCGGGTGAACAGCGTAGGATCGGGAAGTTCAAGAAGCATAGTCGTAGAGTAGGCAAGGGTCAAGCGATCGGGCGAACAATACAAATGGGGATATCCAGAAAGCGTAGTCGAGACAGAAAGCAAGGGTCGAGGATCACAAGAAACAACGAACCAGATCGGCTTGGTAACGCAGCAAACTAGGCTACTGAGCGTATACTTCGCGCCGATTCTAGGTGGATGTCTTCTCTAAGTACTAGTGAGTGATTGGTGCCAGGTGTGTCTGATCAGAACTCCGGGGATGGGGAGCGTATGCGTGCCTGAGAAGTGAGTATTGCATCCTGGGAATTTGAGTTCTGATCAGACCGAGCTGTGACAGAACCCCCCCCCAAAGGGCTCACTCCGGGAGCAGAGTTCTTTCTTGGCCTCCCCCGGGGTCGTGGACCTGGGAGATGAGGATGAGTTGTGTGGAAGTCCTTGGTAAGCTGTGGATCAAGTATATCCTGCCTGGGAACCCAGCACTGTTCCTCAGGTCCGTAACCCTCCCACTCGACCAAATACTCCAGCTTGCCCCTCCTGTGTCTCGAGTTGAGGATGTTCCTGATGCCGTAAGCCGGTTGTCCATCAATTTCCAGAGGGGTCGGGGGAGTTTCAGCTGGTACTTCGGTGGCTAGAGGACCGTTGACAACAGGTTTGAGATGTGATACGTGGAATGAAGGGGAGATGCGACTGTGTCGTGGCAGTTCCAGACAGTAGGTGACGTCATTGACTCGCTTGAGGATCTTGAATGGTTCCGTGTACCTCGGTGCTAGTTTTTTACAGCCATGCGCTTGTCTCAAATCTTTCGTGGACAACCACACCTGATTGCCGGGTTGGTAATCAGGGTGTTCCTTGCGGTGGCAATCTGCTTTGTGTTTGTACATGTCTGAGGTCTCCCTCAGGCGTCAGTGGGTGTCCGCCCAGACACGCTCACTACGTTTGAACCAGTGGTCAATGGCCGGAGCTGCGGTGGGAGTTGCGTTCCACAGGAACAGTGGGGGTTGGTAACCGAGCACGCACTGGAAGGGGGTAAGATTGGTAGCCGAATGACGTAGTGAGTTCTGGGCGTACTCGGCCCATGGCAAGAACTTGCTCCAATCCTCTGGGTTATTGGCACAAAACGTACGGAGAAATCGCCCCAGTTCCTGATTGACTCATTCGGCTTGCCCATTGGCTTGTGGGTGATAACCCGAGGTGAGATTCACTGTCAATCCCATCTTCGTCGTGAAGCTGGACCACACAATGGAGGTAAACTGCGGGCCCCTGTCACTGACAATCTCCTCAGGAATGCCGTAATACCTGAACACATGCTGGAATAGAAGTTCGGCTGTCCTGAATGCAGTGGGGAGAGCGGGTAAGGGAATGAAACGTATGGACTTGGAGAACCGGTCCACTGCAACTAGAATTGTGGTATCTCCTTGGGATCTAGGCAGGTCTGTTACGAAATCTACAGATATGTGTGACCATGGGCGTTCGGGGATAGGTAAGGGCTTGAGCCTCCCAGCGGGGAGGGTCCGAGGTACTTTATTCTGTGCGCACGATGAACAGGACTTCACCACCTTGTGTATGTCTCCTATCATATTGGGCCACCAGTATTTCTCTTCCAGGAGATGGTGTGTGCGTTGTGTACCTGGATGTCTCGTACCGAGTACCGTGTGTGCCCAGATGATGAGTTCTTGGCGGTACTCTTCGGGTACGAAGAGTTTGTTAGGAGGACACTTTACAGGTACTTGGAACTGGGGAATCTGTTCTAGTTCCGCGTCCAGCTCCCACTCTAGCGCCATGATAACACATGAAGGACGAATGATGTACTCCTCCTGCTCGTTGACCCGTTCCGTCTGATCGAGACGAGACAGAGCATCCGCTTTTGTGTTCTTGGACCCGGGTCTGTAGGACAGCATGAATTGAAATCTAGTGAAGAATAGGGCCCATCGGGCCTGGCGGGGTGTGAGTCGCTTTGCAGTGCGAAGGTACTCCAGGTTCTTATGGTCCGTGAAGATGACAAATGGATGTGTAGCCCCCTCTAACCAGTGTCTCCACTCCTCCAGCGCTAACTTAACTGCCAAGAGTTCCCGATTTCCCACATCGTAGTTTCTCTCGGCTGGGGAAAGCTTTCGCGAGAAGAAGGCCACCGGGTGAAGTTTTGGCTTCTCTCCAAATCGTTGGGACAGAATGGCTCCTACCCCGGTCTCTGACGCGTCCACCTCACTATAAACGGTCTGGATGGGTCTGGATGTTTGATGAGGGGTGCAGTAGTGAAGGCTTTCTTGAGCTTGTCGAAGGCGGAATGGGCAGTTGAATTCCATGCCAGACGTTTTGGTTTCCCCTTTAGCAGGGATGTGAGGGGGTTGGCGACGGCACTGAAATTCCTGATAAATCTCCTGTAGACGTTCGCAAACCCCAGAAACCTCTATAGTTCCTTGATCGTCGTGGGTGTGGGCCAGCTTACTACCGCCTGGACCTTTTCTTGGTCCATGGAGATCCCCTCGGGGCTGATGACGTATCCCAGAAGCGTGATGGTGGTTCTACGGAATTCACACTTCTCGGCTTTAACATATAACTGGTGACGGAGCAGTCGCTGTAGCACTCGGCGAACATGGTGAACATGTTCTTCCCGGGAGTCAGAGTATATCAGTATGTCGTCGATGTAGGCGATCACATGGCGTCCCAGCATGTCACGTAACACATCGTTAATTAAACATTGGAAGACCGAGGGGGCATTAGAAAGCCCATACGGCATGACCTGATACTCGTAGTGGCCTGAAGTTGTGCTTAACCCAGTCTTCCATTCATCTCCCTCTCGGATCCGGACCAGGTTGTATGCACTGCGTAAGTCCAGTTTCGTGAAGATGGTGGCCGTGCGTAATTGTTCCAGAGCGGCTGGTACTAGAGGGAGTGGGTAGCGGTACTTGACGCAACATTGGTTTAGTCCTCGGTAGTCGATGCACGGTCGTAAACCTCCTCCCTTCTTCTCCACGAAGAAAAATCCCGCGGATGCTGGAGAAGTGGATGGTCGTATATACCCTTGGTGCAACGCCTCCTGAATGTACTCTTCCATGGCTTTTTGCTCAGTGATCGTTAACGGGTAGACCCTCCCTCGTGGTGGTGTAGTGCCTGGGAGCAAATCAATAGCGCAGTCGTAATCACGGTGGGGAGGTAGTCCGCTCGCCTTCTTCTTACTGAATACCTCTATGAGGTTGTGGTAAACACTGGGGATCTGAACGTTATCTGCCTTATCTGGGCTTTCAATGGAGGTAGATGCTACGGGGATCACACGGACTTGAAGACAGTGATTAATACAGTGAGCTGACCAGCGCGTGATTTCCCTTTGGTTCCATGAAATTTGGGGATTGTGATGTTCGAGCCAAGGGAGACCGAGAACCATCTGGGTGCCAAGCCGTCACTATGACATGGAACGTGATCTTCTCCTGATGAAGGGCACTGGTTCGGAGGTTAACAGGTTCGGTGCAGTGGGTGATTAAGCCATCTCCTATGGGGGCCCCATCAATGGCTTGGACACGGCAGGGGGTGCAGAGAGGACGAACGGGGATGTTATATTGGCGTACGGTCTCTTGGTTAATGAAATTCCCCGCCGCTCCCGAGTCGATCAGCGCTTCTAAAACACAGGAAACACTTGAGTAACCCACTATAACGGGCAATACGAAGGCAGACTGAACAGAGTGCTAGGTAATGGGTTTGAAACTCACCCCTGCCTGAGATGGTCTGGCAGTTTTGGCTTCCCCTCGGGTAGAGCCCTGTTTGAGAGGGCATTGTTGCACGAAGTGGCCCTTCTCACCGCAGTAGAAACAACAGTGTTCACGGCCCTGTCGTTCTCTTTCCTGCATGCTCACCCGAGTCTGTCCCAGCTGCATGGGTTCACTAGAGTGCTCAGGTGTCAGTGCTTCCGCCTCACCGCGTCCAGGGCGGCGGCTACGTAGTAGATGATCCAGGCGGATAGCTACGTTGATGAGTGAGTCGAGGGTCAAAAGATCATCGCGGCACACCAGCTCCATTAAGATGTCAGCATTTAATCCCCGGCGAAACATGGCTTTTAGAGCGGGGTCATTCCATCCGCTCCGGGCGGCGACCGTGCGAAATTCGAGGGTGTAATCCGCCACATTCCGTGATCCCTGCGCCATGGACAATAAGTCCTCCCCAGTCTCCCGGCTGTCTGGAGAGTGATCAAATACCGTGCGGAAGCGTGATGTCAGCTGCTCAAACGTGCTGATACGGTTCCCTTCCTGTTCCCATTCCGCGGTAGCCCAGAGGAGAGCTTTCCCGGTTAAAAGTTCCATGAAGTGGATGATCTTCTGACTCTCCGTCATGTCTGGGTACGTGGAGAAAAACAGGGAGCACTGGAGTAAAAAACCCCGGCAGGATCTCCATCATACTTCTCCGGCGCTGGAGTGGGAGGTAAGCGTGGGGTCGGCACCGTAGGACGCTGCGCAGCTTGATTTAACCGAGCTACCTGCTCAGTTAGGTGGGCGAGACAGTGATCATGTTCGCTAAGCATCCGGCCATGTCCCTCGATGGCGTTCGGCCAACGATCTCCCGCTGCCTCCATTAATAGGCGAAGTATTCTGTCACCAACCTCGAGACGGTACGGAAGCAGGAGCGGGAGGCGGGTGAACAGCATAGGATCGGGAAGTTCAAGAAGCGTAGTCGTAGAGTAGGCAAGGGTCAAGCGATCGGGCGAACAATACAAATGGGGATATCCAGAAAGCGTAGTCGAGACAGAAAGCAAGGGTCGAGGATCACAAGAAACAACGAACTAGATCGGCTTGGTAATGCAGCAAACTAGGCTACTGAGCGTATACTTCGTGCCGATTCTAGGTGGATGTCTTCTCTAAGTACTAGTGAGTGATTGGTGCCAGGTGTGTCTGATCAGAACTCCGGGGATGGGGAGCGCATGCGTGCCTGAGAAGTGAGTATTGCATCCTGGGAATTTGAGTTCTGATCAGACCGAGCTGTGACAAAAAGGTTAAATTTTCACAGCCTTCTTTGCTCATATTTACCAATGGTGCCAATATTAGTGAAGGGCACTGTATGTATTCCTTGCTAATATGTCGTTTTTGCAGTGTGTTGAATCTCTGACTTAATAATGCCTTTTGAACACCCATAATTTCTGACTTCATAATGCCTTTTGAACACCCATAATTTTTGATTCACAATGAATGTCCAATATCTCTGACTCTAAAATGCTCATGATGTCTCAGAATCTCTGACTTTGCAATGCTGAAGAAGTCCCAGGTTCACTCACCCTTTAACAGACAGCTACATAGTTACACACATTTTTTAGTGTAATATAGTGATCATAAATTTGTCTCCAACTTACAATTTCTGATTGCAATGAGTGTTTTGACAGAATACCTTCACAAGGGGATGCTTTCAGTTTTTTAAATATTGCTTTTAAATCAGTATGAAAACCAGAAGTTGGTATCACCAGCACTACTCTTCATACATCAAGTTACCGAGCTAAAACGTCAAACATAAAAAGATAAAACACATAACTTGCTTTGGGCGCACGGTGGCTTAGTGATTAGCACGTTCGCCTCACACCTCCAGGGTCGGGGGTTTGATTCCCACCGTGGCCCTGTGAGTGTGGAGTTTGCATGTTCTCCCCGTGCTGCGGGGGTTTCCTCCAGGTACTCCGGTTTCCTCCCCCAGTCCAAAGACATGCATGGTAGGCTGATTGGCATGTCCAAAGTGTCCGTAGTGTGTGAATGTGTATGTGTGTGCGCCCTGCGATGGATTGGCACCCTGTCCAGGGTGTACCCCACCTTGTGCCTGATGCTCCCTGGGATAGGCTCCAGGGTTCCCTGTGACCCTGAAGGAAGGATAAGTGGTAAAGAAGATGGATGGATAGACATAACTTGTTTCCACTGTTGACATAACTTTTTACTGTTGATATTATGAAGGTATAATATTACGTTCATGCCCCTGTATTTATCTATGAGTTGTGTTAAAACGTGTTTTAGCAACAAATTAGGCAAGCTCACATACTGAGCAGCTATGGGTTAAATTTTTCATTAAAATATGTAGAATAAAGTTTCCAACTACACTCATCATCCACTTTTTAGGAATACCTTAACACCTGCACATTCATGCAGTTATCTAATCAGCCAATCATGTGGCAGCAACCCAATGCAAAAACAGCATGCAGAGACAGCTCAAGAGATTCAGGTATTGTTCGCATCAAACAACAGAATGAACAAAATGTGTGATCTCTGCAACTTTGATCGTGGCATGGTTGTTGGTAGTAGATGGGCTGGTTTGAGTATTTTACATGTTGTTGTTTTTTGTTTTTCACACCATTCTGTGTAAATTCTTCAGACTGTTGAAGGTGAAATTAACAGGAGATCAGCAGTTTCTGAAATACTCAAACCAGCCTATTTGGTACCAGTAACGATTCCACAATCAAAGTGAAAAAGAAAATGGTCAAAAGCAACAATACAGTTTTGGAAGCTGAGAGTAACCCTTTCTAGCGTTATACTGGCATACCATTCCACCAGTGGAATGGAAAATAACATTTTCCATCAGTATAAACAAATGAATTATTTTATTGCTGCAAATCTGTAATTAAATTAGACCGGACACTGTTGGTTTTCAGTGTGTAGAGTATCATGACTCTGTGTTTAGCTGTTGGTGAGCAGGGCAATTGGAAAGGGGAGGGGGGTGAGCAGCCTACAAAAGAATTCACACCTCTCCACAACAACATTGGCACAAAGATAAAACGGACAGCACGATTAAAGCTTTTTTGATAATAAAATGCTGTATACAACTAGCACAACCAAATTATAACTTAAACATACTAGGCTAGGTAAAAAAAAAAAAAAAAATTAAGAAAAACTGCAAATTCTGCAAGCCCTGAGTGTTTACTTTCATGTTAGCTATGAAACACTACTGTGGAGTGTGACATAACAAATAAATTAAATGCTGAACACAGACACCACCAAAACAGGCAGAAATTCTGTATCTAATTAGAATCATTCATGAAGAATGACAATTTGTTTGCATTTATTTGAAATATTCTTGATAGAATGTTGGTGCAGCAGGTAGCTACAAGGGTCTGATTTGTGACCTTGGCATACAGTCTGTGTGTAGTTTCTCACATTCTCCCCATGTATACGTGGGATTTCCTCCAAGTTTTTTGTTTCCTCTCATGCACCAAAAACAAGCCAGTAGCTGAATTGGCTATTCAGCAAATAATGTATGAAATAACACATTAGCTAGCATTTTAATAAAGCCATCTACTAACCGCTAGGTCAATAGAAGTATCTAACAACTGTCTTTGAATTTAGAAAACAGTTATTACAAGTACTTTTCAGTAAGCTATATGCATAATACAATGTAATCAAAACTCTCAAAGGCTCAAGAAGGCAAAACTGTGGGTTACTACAGCTCAGAAGTCACTTACTACTTTTACCACAGGAGAAGCACACCACTCTGTTTATGACACTCTTCATTGTAAAACACCCAAATGAACACTGTAGTTCCATATTTGGATAAAATTTGTAGCAACATGATAGATCAGGGTTTTTCAAATCTTGCCCTTGAGGTCCACTGTCCTGCAAAGTTTAGCTCCAACCCTAATCAAACACACCGGAACAAGCTAACCAAGGTCTTCATGATTACTAGTAAATTACAGGCAGGTAAGTTTGGAGGCTGGCGCTAAACTCTGCAGATGAAGAACCCTGTGGTAGATCATGCTTCACTGTTGCCAATATCAAATGAATAGTAGTAACATTCTAGAACCCATTGACTAATATAAGCTATTGTATGTTAATCATACCCTGCAATGGACTGGCACCCTGTCCAGGGTGTACCCCGCCTCGTGCCGATGCTCCCTGGGATAGGCTCCAGGTTCCCCGTGACCCTGAAAAGGAGTAAGCAGTAGAAGATGGATCGATGGATGGATGGATGTCAATCATAAACATAATTACTGTAAAATACTGTTGATTTTTATTATTTATGATAATATTACATCTGTTTATTTCTCAAAATGCATGAATAAAGTAGGCTTTTTGCCTGATTTCTACTAGGCCTAGCTCTGTAACCAGTGGGATCTCAAAATCACAATTTTTAAACAGAATGCTACTATAGAGGACTTATTTCTGTGAAAATTTCGGGTTTCATCTGCATCTGGTCCCCCACCAGAGATATTCCCATCCCATTGACAGTGTTTTTGGGATTGGCTCCTGATCCACTGTAACACTGTCCAGGTAAAAGCAGTATCTAAAGATTAGCTGAATTAATTAAATATTCTTTGGGTTGTCAACCTATAACCAAGTCTGAACCTGGCAGAGGTAGGCCAGGTTTCAAAACCATAATCACCAGTTAATAAAATATAATGAAGCACAGATGACAAATACTAAGTACAGAGCACAAACCGCAACGAACAAATTGAGCATTGAGCCAGGCTCAAAGCTCCTCACACAAGCACCATTTGCTGCTGACATACTGGATGCCGGAAGTAGCAGCGCAGAATTCAGTGCAGCACAGAAACAGAATTGAATACACCTGGCACAGCCTGTACAGACAGACCACAGAAGAAACACACACACACACACACACACACACACACACACACACACGTCTGAGGATGGTGAGCTGGGACAAAACCAGCTAATTTTTATCATATTCCAATCAGTCCAATAGCTCAAAAAAACTTTATATGGAGACAAGGAAACATGCTTTTTCACCATTTATATAACCAACAAGATAGTATTTAAAATACTTCAAATAAATCTCTTCCAGTAGTGATTCTGCTGCATGTAGCAAAATATTTCTAATGATTTCATCTGATCTGTGTTTGGGGACCATGCACCTGGTATGTCTATGATTTCTCTCCCTTAGATCTCAAAGCTTCTATCCTCTGTACATAAAAGGCTTTTGTTCTTGTTATCTCTGTGTTCCCCTTATACATCATCACTCCCCTAATCCAACAAGCAAAGAGTGAATTAAGCTCATGATTGATAGGGATTCCTGGAGCAAGATGATCAGGGAAAATTATGGGCTAATTTCTAACTCTGAAAGATGTCTGAGAACACATTTTTCACTAGATCTTGTCACAGAATTGTCAAAAATGAGTCAGTTTTTTTTTTTTTTTTTAAGTTCATTGGCATGTGACAGTAAACATTTATATCTAGCCAATTACATCAAACCTTGCTTTCTGTACAGTAAAACTGTATTAGCTACTTGTGTATTAGGCTTAAAGTGAAACAGCAAAGCTACCAAACATACCACTTCATAATTAATCTAAGAACAAGGGTCACACTTTCTAACAATCGTGGATCTCTATGAAGGTGTTCTGCTGCTGTGTTTTGCTGTGTAAATGCAAAGCAAATTACTAAATTGAAATCAGAATGGGAATAAAATACTATCATAGAGCCAGGGACACCTTGGGGGTTAAAATTTTTCTCTGGCATTCGGTGTTATTGCAAGGAATCCCCATTTGAGATTTCAACTAGAATTCATGTTTGTTGTGAGCAAACATCTAGGTTAACCCTGTTCCATGAGAAGGGAATGAGATGTTGCATTTAGCATAACACTATGGGGGAGCGCCCTCCCACGTGCAACCAGCATCTAAAGCTTGGGTAACATCATGCTTATTTATAGGCCTGCCATGATCAGGTGACCTGGCAATTAAGCACGTTGCGTGATATATATGTATATGGCACCTGTGAAACGCGCTATTATCTGAAGTGAAGACGCCATTCACAGGCCAGCCCTGGTATGACAAAGCGATGCAATGTCTCGTTCCCTTCTCAGGGAACAGGGTTACATGTGTAACCCAGACGTTCCCTTTCACAGGGAACTCCACGTTGTGTTTAGCATAACGCTAATGGAATGAGAAAACCCACTCCATCATACCGAAGGTACGGCCTGTTCAAAAAGACCCAAGCCCGAGGGCCACTGCAACACACTCACGCAAGGGGTGGAATGAATATCCAGGCTGTAATATCAAATGAATGTGTGTGGCGTAGACCAGCGTGCAGCAGCACACACATCCTGTAAGGATACCCCTTTGGACAAAGCCTTCAATGAGGCAATCCCCCCTAGTGGAATGAGCCCTTATGCCCAGAGGCGCAGCGAGACCGCGTGCCTCATAAGCGTTAGAGATTCCTTCCACTATCCAATTAGAGATTGGATCGACACAGCATCACCTCTACTGTTGCTACCAAAGCAGACCAGCAGTTGCTCTGACTTACGCCACTGGCCGGCGCGGTGGACGTAAGTACAGAGAGCGCTTACTGGACACAGCAGGTGCATTCTCTCTTGTTCCAGTGTGAGGAACAGAGGAGGGCAGAAAGCCTGCAACACCACAGGGTGGGCAGCAGATGTAGGCACTTTAGGAATATAATCTGGCATAGGATACAGGAAGGCCTTGGCTAATCCAGGGGTAAAGTCAAGGCAGGAAGGGGCAACAGAGAGATCTTGTAGATCTCCTACTCGCTTGAGAGATGTCAGGGCCAGCAGAAGAGCTACCTTTAGAGTCAGAAGCTTCTCAGAGGCTGACTCTAAGGGTTCAAATGGAGCCCCTGACAGACCTTCCAAGACCAAAGAAAGGTCCCAGGAAGGTACGCGTGACCTGCAGATGGGCCTCAGCCGCCTGACACCATGCATAAACCTTGAAGTTAGAGGATATTGCCCCACACAGGCTCCATCAACAGGGGCATGGCTGGCCAAAATGGCGGCCACGTACACCCTGGGGGTAGAAGGACCCAACCCCGCTGAGAGACGTCCTTGTAAGAACTCCAGGACTAGCTATTGTGCAATTCACTGGATCTAGCTGACGTTCCTCACACCACAAGACAAAAAGTGGCCACTTGAGCGCATACAATTTCCTTATGGATGATGCTCTAGTGTTCAAAATGGTCTCTCCAACGTCAGTTGTGAGACCAGAATCTAGCACGGATATTATCTCTGAGAACCATATTCGAGCTGGCCAATAAGGTGCTATTAGCAGCAGACGTAAACGGTCTTGGTGAACTCTTGCTAGAACTTGTGGAAGCAGAGCAATCGGGGGAAAAGCATATATATGCGACCTCAGCCACATGTGCACCATGGCATCCAGCCCTAATGGTGTGGGAGGAATGAGGGCGAACAACAGCGGGTGGTGTGTTGTCTCCTTGGAGGTGAACACATCCACTTCCGCTTGGCCAAACCTCCGCTATTTGTACTCCACCACTTGTGGATGAAGCCTCCAACCCCCGGGTCTCAGCCCTGCCTCGACAGGATGTCTGCCCCCACATTCCAGCTGCCCGGAATGTACATTGTACTCACTGACAAGAACCTTCCCTCTACCCAGAGAAGAATTAGTTGCGCCTGCCTGAACAGGGGGTGTGAACGTAACCCTCCCTGGTGGTTGATATATGAGACCTATCTGTTGTCTATCACAACTAACACATGGTGACCTCTTAAATGAGGAAGAAAGAACTTCAGTGCTAGAAATATTGCCTGCATCTCTAGACGACTTATATGCCACTCCAGATGAGGGCCGCTCAAAAAACCGTGAGCTGGACAGTCATCTAAGACCACACCCCAGCCTGTGAGGGAGGCATCTGCCATTACCGTCCTGCGATAAGGAGATGCCCCTAGAGTGTGACCTGAGGCTAGAAACTGGGGACACCTCCAAATACTCAGAGAACATAGGCACCGCCACATGACACTGATTAGTCTCAGAGGTTTCATCCTCATGTGCAATAGGCCCAATGGTATGACATTGGCTGCTGCTGCCATAAGGCCCAAAAGTCTCTTGTAGAGACTGGAGGGGATGCCCAGACGCAGCTTTATCTTGCTCATTGTTGATAGGATCGACCCTACGCGTGTTGGGGATAGAAATGCCCTCATCTTAGTAGACTCCTTATAACCCCTAGAAAAGTTGTCTTCTGCACCGGAGAAAGCATACTTTTCTTGAGGTTCAACCTGAGCCCCAAGCTTCTCATGTGGGAGAGAACAACATCTCGAGGTTGAAGCACCAGTTCCCCAGAGCATGCTAGAATTAACCAGTCGTCCAGGTAGTTTAGTACACGAATGTCCTGGAGTCACAAGGGAGCCAGAGCAGCATCTATGCACTTTGTGAAGGTGTGAGGGGAAAAAGCTAGCCCAAAAGGAAGAACCCAATATTGGTATGCATTGTCTCCAAACACAAACCTCAGGAACTTCCTGTGACAGGGCGATGTTCCTATGTGGAAATATGCACCTTTTAGCTCTTTCGTCATAAACCAGTCCTCAAACTGAATCTGTGGCACGATAAGTTTGAGCTTCAGCATCCTGAACCTGTATGTCCGAAGAGTACGGTTCAGATGATGCAGACCTAAAATTGGCCGCATACACCCATCTTTTTTGCGGACCAAAAAATAATGGCTGTAAAAACCTCCCTCCCTTAGGGAATGGGGTACATGTTCTATGGCCCCTTTGTCCAAGAGGGATCCTACTTCCTCCATTAACATTGGGCTCTGCTCTGTGCTGACTACTGTGGTAAGCACATCTCTGAACCGGCGGGGTCGAGCTCTGAATTGGACCTGGTAACCCTTTTCTATGGTAGAGAGAACCAATGGATGTGGCAGTAGTTTCCATGCTGCCAGATGGTCTTTTAGTGACATTAACTTTTCCACATTCTGTTGGAGGGAAAGCATCAGATTTTCGTTGCTGTGTGACAGCTCGCTGACCAGAGAAGACTGAAACAACCTCATCTCCCCATATATGCCCCTCCGTGGCCCATCAAGACTGCTCCTTCCTTGAGTGCTTGGCTTTTATGATCATTCTCAGATCAGGGCTATTAGCAGGCTGTGGCTGTGGCCAACCAGTCCCCCTGGCTCTCTGCGGGGCAAGGCGGGCTGCAACACTTGCCTTATGTGATGAAATACAGTGGTTCTTGAAAGTTTGCAAACCCTTTAGAATTTTCTATATTTCTGCATAAATATGACCTAAAACATCATCAGATTTTCACAGAAGTCCTAAAAGTAGACTAAATGAACCCAATTAAACAAATGAGACAAAAATATTACACTTGCTCATTTATTTATTGAGGAAATTCATATTTATTTTATATCTGTGAGTGGAAAACATATGTGCTTTGCTTTCAGTATCTGGTGTGACCCTTGTGTCTAAACATTTCTGGTAACTGTTGATTCAAACCATAATACTACCACCACCATATTTCACTGACAGTATAAGGTTGTTATGCTAGAATGCAATATTTTCCTTTCTCCAACATAGCGCTTCTTATTTAAACCAAAATGTTATATTTTGGTCTCATCCATCCACAAAACATTTGTCCAATAGCCTTCTGGCTTGTACACATGATCTTTGAACTGCAGATGTGCAGCAGTGCTCTTTTTGGAGAGCAGTAGTTTTCTCCTTGCAACCAATTGTTGTTCAGTGTTCTTCTGATGGTGGACTCATGAACATTAGCCAATGTGAGAGAGGCCTTTAGTTGCTCAGAAGTTACCCTGGGTTCCTTTGTGACATCACAGACTACTACACGTCTTGCTCTTGGAGTGATCTTTGTTGGTCAACCCCTCCTGGGGAGGGTAACAATAGTCTTGAATTCCTTCATTTGAACACAATATGCCTGATGAGCATCAAAGGTATTCAGAAATCTCCTTTGTTTGTGCCATAATATACTACCACAAACGTGTTGTGACGATCACACTTTGATAGATCCCTGTTCTAAAACAGGGCACACACTCACACCTTATTGTCATCCATCAATTGAAAACACCTGAATCTAATTTCAGCTTCAAATGAACTGCTAATCCTAAAGGATTGCATACTTTTGCCACTCACAGTTATGTAATATAGGGACCTTTTCCTTAATATAAATAAATGACCACGTATAATATTTTTGTCTGATTTGTTTAATCTGGTTCTCTTTGTCTACTTTTAGGTCTTGTGTGAAACTCTGATGATGTTTTACATCATATTTATGCAGAACTATAGAAAATTCTAAAGGGTTCACAAACTTTCAGTCACCACTGTATCTCAATGAATCATTAGTAGGAAATCTGTTCTTGGTTCTGAGTCCACACCACTGTTGCCTAGGTCAGTGCTTTACCTGTGAGTAAGTTGATAAACTGTGCCAATTTTCAGCCCACAGAAATGAAATTTGTGATCACTGTCCAACTAAATGAAATAGGTGAAACAATGCAGATTTGTTTCCCCAATGTGTGTATATATATATATATATATATATATATATATATATATATATATATATATATATATATATATATATATATATACACACACACACACACACACACACACTCAAACACTCTCTCTCTCTGTTCCACATGCCTGATCTTCCAGAGTTTCAGAGTAAATTCAAGGGCCCCAAGGAGGTATATGTGTGGAAGGTAGGGCAAATAGGGCAAAATGAGTTTATTATTAGAAATTATCTGTAGTTTTAGATGAAACGGACAAATGTTCACACTATATCTATCTATCTATCTATCTATCTATCTATCTATCTATCTATCTATATATATATATATATATATATATATATATATATATATATATATGTGTGTGTGTGTGTGTGTGTGTGTGTGTGTGTGTGAAAAATAATATGGAATTGTTTGATTGGTTTTTTTTTTTACATATTTGGACATGCAAACATTTGAAACCTATTAATAAAGGTGATATACTATATCAAATGACATAAAAATTTCTTTTGCTTTGTTGGTGCCATATCATATTAGTGAACACTGAGTTGCAGCACCATGTTAGGTATGACGTGCAGGGCTGCTGTGATGGATCGTCAGCACGTAAATGACCAAAACAAACCCATCTCTGCAATTTTTACAGAAATCGATTTTCCCATACAAATTGATGATACAGACGTCTGTAGTAACAATTAATTTACAGCCATATGTCCTGAAAACTAATCCAGTCCGAATATGGCTTTAGTTACCAGAAGGACTATACTTGTTGGCAGCAGAGTTCTATGTGTTATTTTATTTCTAAAACTAAAATAAATTAATGAAATCACAAATAGTACACAAAATCTTTAAACAAAAATGGCCCAAAACTGTGAGCTAGCAAATAGAAATTATTATAATTAAGGGTAGCTCACTCACAATGTAGAGAGCTACCATTCTTAGATGTGATCCATGTGAATCTCTAGATCATATGATTAGTGACAGAACAGTGCTCCCCTTTTATGACAGCAAATAAAAGCTAACCACCAGTCAGTAACTTACTGGCCAATTGTGTGTGTGTGTGTGTGTGGGTGCGTGAAAAATAATATGGAAATTGTTTGATTGGTTTTTACATTTTTGGACATGCAAACATTTGAAACCTATTAATAAAAGTGATATACTATATCAAATGACAAACTTTTAATTTTGTAGTAATTTTTACTATTTAAATTATCAAAAACAGATCAGTCACATGGAAAACAAGTACAGCCCTACATTTATCACACCTTCAAATCCATAAAATTAGAATCTGGTGTTCAAGATTAGGTGCCAGTGATTAGAACCTGTTTAGGGAGTGCACGTGGAACCTGTCTTATTTATATCCCTTTCATATCTAGTGTCTGATGTTCCCTTTGCTATTTGCTATTTTTTGACGTTGTTGAGGTTATTCACATGAAATTTCCCCAGACATCAGTATTAACTCAAGAAATCTGCAATTTAAAGATCATAAATAAAGTTATGTGTAATAACGTGGAATGACACAGGAAAAAAAGTATTGAACATGCTAAGAAAAAGCAGTTCTCCAAGACAAGCTAAGGCAAGGAACCAGCTGAAATCCATAAGTAGTTAGAAATTATACCTCCTATCTATGCAAATGAATATCAGCTGGGTTAGTAAATTGATGGTCTATAAAAAGGCTTTTTGTTACCAAGGTGTTGCACATGAAACATCTCATGATGGGTAAAAGCAAAGAGCTCTCCCAAGACCTTTGCAACCTTATTGTTGCAAAACATATTGATGGAATCGGATACAGACCAATATCAAAACTTCTGAATCTTCCATTAAGCACCATTGGGGCCATTGTCCGCAACTGGAAGCAACAGCACTCAGTCATCAACCGGCCACGCACAGGAGCTCCTGGCAAGATTTCTGCCCAGGGAGTCAGAAAATTGTCAGAAGAGTAGCCCAAGAGCCAAGGACCACTCAGAAAGAGCTCCAGAAACACTTGGAGGCAGCAGGTACCATCGTCATAGAGAAAACAATATTCGGTACACTCCACCGCCATGTCCTCTATGCACACTCGCCCAGCAAGACATTGATACTTTAAAAAAAGGCATGTCAAATCTCATTTAAAGTTTGCTATAACTCATTTGGACACGCCTATGAAATACTGGGAGAGTGTAGTCTGGTCAGACGAGAGCAAAATTGAACTTTTTGGCTGTCATTGTACAAACCATGTTTGGAGAAGAAATGGCACTGCACATCACCCTTAAAACACTATACCAACAGTGAAGTTTGGAGGTGAAGCATCATGGTGTGGAGCTGTTTTTCATCACATGGTACTGGTAGACTTCATATAATTGAAGGAACGATGAATGGAGCCCTTTACTTGGAGATTCTTGAGAAGAATCTGCTGCCATCCACCAGGATGATGATGATGAGATGTGGGTGGAGCTTCCAGGAGGACAACGATCCAAAGCACACAGCAAAGAAAACTCTCAGTTGGTTTCAGAGAAATAAAATCAAGGTGTTAAAATGGCCCAGTCAATCACCTGACTTGAATCCAATTCAACAAGATTTAAAGACAATATGTTTAGAAGAACGGGCCAAAATCACACCTGAATACTGCGGTTGATTAATTCTGTCATACAGGAAGTGTCTTGAAGCTGTCATTATAAACAAAGGCTTCTCCACTAAGTATTAAATAAATTTCAGTTAGTGCGTTCAATAATTTTTTCCTTTGTCATTCCTCTTTATTACACATAACCTTATTTATGGACTTTAATGTTTGGATTTCTTTATGTGTGGATTTCTTGAGCTAATAGAAAAGTCTGATTTCATGTGAATACCCTTATTGGAAATATATTTACTGGGAAAAATGTTGATGCGTTCAATACTTATTTCCCCCACTCTAAATAAAGACGGTTTACCTCAAAATGCAAACCACTGGTAACACTCAAGAACAGAAAGGCCAGATTACACTTTGCTAAAAATGTCTAACAAAAAAAAAAAAAAAAAAAGCCTGATCAGTTCTGATGCAAGATTAATTTACCAGAATATTGGGAAGAGAAGAGTATGAAAACTGAAAGGAAGGGCTCATGATCCAAAGCACACCACATCATCCGTCAAACATGTGGAGGAAGTGTTGAGGCTTGGGCATGTATGGCTGCCAGTGGAACTGGGTCACTGGTGTTTATTGATGATGTGACTGCTAATAGAAGTAGCAAGATGAATTATACTTCTGAACTATACTTTCTGCTCAGATTCACTCAAATGCTGCAAAATGGATAGGATGGCGCTTCTCAGTACAGATGGATAATGACCCAAAATGTTCTATGAAAAAAACCCGAGCCTTAAGACAAAGAAAATAAATACTCTTAAACGTCTGATGACCTCAACCCAATTGAGTATGCTTTTTATTAACTGAAGACAAAACTGAAGGCAGAAAGACCCACAAACAAGCAGCAACTGAAGGCAGCTGCAGGAACAACCTGGCAAAGCACCGCAAGGGAGGAAACTCAGCATTTAATGATCATTTGGGCAAAGTTTGCTTTACTGGTGAGTGCAAGCACTACATGAGGGGAGGGTTCACTCGGGCTGTGTGCGATTGAGCGGAGTGCACGTGCATAGAGCGGAGTATTAAGCGGAGTGTCACACCGCTCCATTTCTCTCACAAGCTCTGTTGCATTATGTCGAAAACAACTTGGACGATGCAATATGAGGTGTTTTATCGAGGACTGATCTGAACGATTACGATAAGGCAAAACTCTACGCGTCGGTGCTGCAAAATTTTTTAAACTTGGTTAAAGTAGGAGAGCAGGAAACCGCTCAATTGACCTTGTCCCTACCTAAAATACCGGAAAGCAAAACGGAAGCAGCGGTGACCGAACCACCCAAAGACGAGATCGTACAAGAGGTGCTCTCTAACATTTCTGCGAGAAACAAAAGAAATGCTTCGTACGTTATGGAAAAACTTTTAAAAGCCGGTGCATCGTGGAACGATAGCGGTGAATTTATTTTTAAAGGAAACACTATCAAAGGATCTCACATGGTGGATCTGCTTAAAAGTCTCACTGCACATCATAGAGTAGCCAACGATCGGAGGCCTTTAGGCTGGAAAGAATTCTTACAGACAGTAGCCAACCTAAATATACCCTTTTCAGCAATACCTAATGGTGGCGTTCGACGCAAAATATCTGACATAAAAAGATCTAAAGATATCTGTCATCTTGTTTCCCCACCTAAAAGCAAAGACTATGATTCTGAGCCAGTTTTCAAATCCCCCGTTTTTAACAGTTCTGAATGGTTTGGTTTTTGAAATGACGATGGACAACGAATGTTATATTGTGTTACCCTTTATTTCAATAAATAACTTTTGTTTAACAATTTCTTGTGAAGCGTCATCATTTATCATTCCACTACACATGCAAGTGAAACATATTTAGACAGTTAGCACATTGTACACAAGTAAATGAATGCTTTTTATTTACTCTAGGGTACATTTTTTTTAACAAAAGACATGACACCATTATCATTTCTATCTAAGTCATTGCTATACATAGACATAATACGGTTAAACGAATAACCTCTAGCTTTGTGACACAGAAAAATCGCGCAGTGTTGCCCGCAGCAAACTGAAGTAAAGTTTTGAACTTGTACAGGGTTATATTTTATTTTGCAACAGTTCTTTGTCAAAAAATAATGAATTGATCGAGGAAAGAGTTCGTAGTCTGGAGGGTTTCCGTATGAGTCAAAAAATTCTCCGGTGGTTTCGTCATTAAGGCATAAAGCTAGCCAGTGTTCGTCTGGCATGTGTCTCGGATGTGTGTTTACGATGAATAAAGCGGGAAACTTTCTCAGCGTACTCGTAGGTAGCTCTTCACAGGCCATCACGCCGTGAAATATTTTTTCTATTTTAGGACAACTTCTCATAAACTCCGTTAGTTCTCTGGTATCCATGCGTTACTGGTAATCGATGAGCACGTTTCTTCGATTGTTTATTTCTAGAATACTGTCGAAACTGGCGTACACGATTAGATTCACTGTGCTCGGAAGTGGTTGTCGAAATCTGAGTTCCAATCGCATATCTCCCGACTTTATTAATGACAAATGTTGCCCACAATCGTCGTCAGGATTCAGGTTGAATGCGAATAAAGTATATCCGTTCAGGTACTCTTCTCTGTTTATTGACAAAGCCTGATCTTTCAGCTGCTTTCCTGATGCTAAAATTAAAGAATGGAATTCACGGACGGCGTTACCGGACTGAAAAACAGACTGAAAAGGTTTTGCAGGATATTGAGTACCGTCTACATAGAGAGCGATAAACTCTGCGTCGTAATGTTTAAAATTAAATGGGTTTTTATTGTACGACCCGCTGAAGGCATCGTTGTCTACCATCCCAAAGTTAATGGTTTTAGGTAAGGGGCCGAGGAAGAGGTTCTCTTGTGAACAAATGCGGCTCCCTGCAGCTAGACTGAAGGTCTTCAGACAGACTCTTTCGATTGGGTACTTGGCTGTGGCACTGAGAAGAGCTTGCCCGTGACAGATTTTTACAGACGGTGAGACGGTTACTTTCTTCACAAAAAGAGAAGCTTTGAGTATTTTCAGAAGGAAATTTGCATTTCCTTCCTTCATCAAGCAGAATTCTGCTTTGCTACGAAACCATTTTAATCCTCAAATCGATTCCCTTCAGTAAAAGTTTATCCTGAAAAAATATATCCGAGTGAATGTGTCCAATCAGGTCAAAGGTGTTGCTTTCAGCACTGAAACTGGCCCTTTTTTTGAGACCTTCGTTTCGGCCGTCTGGGTCTGTGGCATCTATATGCCCAGCTGTGTCTTTGTAGAATAGCCCGGTGCAAAATTGTGTTTCCAGGGTATCTTTTCCGTAGTTGAGAAGAATTTCCAAGGTAGCTCGATATGGGTATGTACTGCTAGACTGAGAAATAAGACGATCCCCGAGCATGACATCCACTTGTGAAAAAAGTGAGGCTACGAGGTAGTTAACGACCCCAACCTTTGCATCGTTAGCTATATTGGAACCGTCGGGGTTCACGATTTTACAGGCAAGATGTAAAAAAGTGTTGTTCAAGTCGAGATAATCCTCCCCGTTTCCAGCCACGTAGAACTCCAGGGGCCCGTTGTCCGTAAGAGCGGAAAGTGGAGGTAT
This sequence comes from Ictalurus furcatus, assembly GCF_023375685.1. Lineage (NCBI taxonomy): Eukaryota > Metazoa > Chordata > Actinopteri > Siluriformes > Ictaluridae > Ictalurus > Ictalurus furcatus. The sequence continues at coordinate 13,148,335 of NC_071265.1, read as the reverse complement.
TTCGACATAAGTGTACTTCTCGATACTCGTTTGAGTATAAGGTAATGTGAAAATATCCAATTCTGTCTTGGCACACTCTGAGGATAGACTGTGTAAGAAAGCCATGATGTTAGAAAATGTTTAGCCACTTTCTCTTGTGAGAGATGGAAGGATGTCTGTTGCCTCTCTGCTCGGTCTTTTTCACACTGGTCTTGATTTTAGTAGCCTTACGTCTTTTATTCAGAATCACGTGTCGACGTCCTGGGAGCCTTTTAGATTTTTTACGCACAATCAGTGCAAGGCCTGATCCGTCTTGATTCTGAGTTTGTGTCTTGCTCATAATGTTGCTCACTACGTCGCTTACGAAACCTTTAGCAGCTGTTTTTAAATGAGGTTTTGCAATAGCAAACCCTCTTTTCAGGAATGGAACAGCCATTCTAAATAGACCCTTGAACAAACCTCCTAGCCCCGACCCATACATGGTGGGGGTGCCTTGAAACCCCGGAAGGCCATTTCCAGCCTGATGGACATAATAATCCACGTAGGTCTGCGGGTGAACGTAGCCCCTATCCATCATTTTACATACGGAACGAATGTTTAGCGGGTCTAAAGTGTAGTTTAGCTATAAATTTTCCGTAACTAAAAGGTATAGGCTTGTTCTGATGTGTTTTGACTTCGATTACTATATCGGTGATGTGGTTTTTGGTGAGAGGTACGTAATGCAGCTTATCATAAGTAATTGTGACGACTTTGTTGTTTTCTCCCGTTATATGTACACATCTCAGTAACGGGGCAAAACTGTCACCAACTCGCTCGATACTCGCTCGATACTCGATAACGTCTGTATATACATACATCGTGTAAAAGCCTGCGTGAATATCAGCGGGGTTAGGCGCGTCTGGTTCTCGGGCCGTTATCGGAACACCGGGGTTCATACCGAGCATATATGCTAATTTTCCATTAGCTTTGAATGCAAAATGTTTTTGGGATGCAATGTGTATTTTATTTTTCATAGGGTTATAGGTTATCTCTATTCCAAGTTCCAATTTCTTCATGTTTTTGTTGATTTCACTAACCAGTTCCTCGATACTTTTATAATATCCTTGAGTGATATTAAAGTAGCTGTTTTGTGTTTTTTTTTTCCATCCCTCTGGATAATATGACACGGACAGTCTTCCTCTGTTAACGAGTACCAACTCTGGATATATTGAACCTCTGCGAGCGAGACTTCCCATATCCCGCTCAAATCGATTGGTTTGGCGATTTTAGTAGTGTAGTGCGCGATCTTCTTATTAGGGTAAATATCCAGTGACGCGTTGCTTGGAAGCGTCACAAAGAACCCGCACTCTTCCATGTTTTAATGAATATAGATTTCAGTTTTGTTCAGGACGATCCTTTTGTTATGTTAACTACGTCTTCGACCGGAACCCAGGAATTAAATTTATCGGGCCACCCCACCCATTTCACCAGGCAGACTTTTTTCCGGTTTCTGGTCTTTTCAGACAAGATTTTCTCAATTTTAAACGTCTTGTCCTTCCCGATAATGATCTTTTGTAACTCGGGTTCATAAAATGTTCCCTCAATTTTTTCACCATCATGGTCTAGTAATTTATATACCGGGGGATCTCTCTGTATCTGTTCGGAGATTGTAAAATATTCATCCGTAAAGTTTTGCTCGTATCCTTTTTCAAACTGTCTTTTTAAACGGGAAATTCTAACGATATCACCAACTTTAAACTTGAATTTTAGTTTCTTTAATTTAGGTGTGAACAGTCCGTAGAGGGTTTTAAATACTCTGAAGGAATTGGCTTCGTTGACCTCAGCGGGTTTCATTTTGATGCTGGTATGGTAATTGTGATTGTACGCTTGAATCAGATCCTGGACTACGTCGATGTATTTTCTCGTGTTAAAAGCGGTAAAATATCTCCACATCCTGGTCTTTAGCGTTCTGTTGAACCTTTCACACACCGATGCTTTTTCCCCCGTACCCGTAGCAAAGTGAACAATGTCATGTTTTTTCATTAATGTTTGAAAATTTTTGTTAAAAAACTCCTTCCCTTGATCAGTTTGTAGTTTTTTGGGGACTCTACCTTCCTTTAGAATGGAATCAAAGGCTTTAGTTACCTCATGTCCAGTCTTGTTTCGTAACACACGTAGCCAGGCATATTTGGATAAAATATCTATGCACGTGATCATAAATTTCACGTTGTCATTGCTCTCTGACAGGTTGATCATATCGACTAAATCAGCTTGCCATTGTTCATTGATGTCCTTTACAAAAACCTTGTTTCTTTTAAACTTTGTAGATACTGGTTTATGTAGACTGTACGCATCCTGCTCTGCTAACCAGTTTTTTATTTCAGTATCATTAGCTCTTTTACCTATTTTCTCAACGATAGCTATTTGCAAACTCTCAACGCCACCGTACGAACCAGGTTCTGATGGCGTATAATATATATTCTTCATCAATCGCTCAGTCATTTTCGAGTGTCAAGACCTGAATGAATAAACGCATGTGTAGATTAAACATTTTATCTCAAAACACATGAGCATGGTATTACATATTCAATCAAAGTAACATTTTCCATTCTAAACAATTTATATCAAACATTGGTTTAGAGACATGATTAGTTTTACATTCAATTGTTTGAGCAATACATGTAAGATAAAACTCGATACAAACAATGTGTTAAGGACACACTCTATTTACGAATGTCTTCAGCATTTTTTGTTGTTTGGCTTCAGGCTTTTCTTGCAGTCAGAATAGACGTGGCGTGGTTTGAAGTTTCCCACAAATGTGGTGGGTCAGCGGGTTCCAGAGATGAGTGAAAGGTCCAGTAGTCCAAACGTCTTCGTACACCTGCTCGTTGAAAATGTGTTTGGTTTTCTCCTTGACCTCATTCAGAACGGTTTTGATGTGAGGCTCGTCTTGCCATTCACACACGATGGCTTCAGCAATACCTTGAATTTTTTCCAGGGATGGAGTGTGTTTGATACTGCACAATTTCAGACCTCTTGCCAACGTGTATTTGAACCACGGTTTAAACAGTTTTTTCAGCAATCTGTAGGTGTTTAGGTGCAGATAGTACTCTTCAGGATCGAACAAACACACGTGTTGGAGTTGACTCGGATGATCGATCGCGCAGCCGTGGCAGTTATCCTTCAGATCTTGTTGTATAATTCTGTCCAACAGTTCTCCAGTAAGCGTGCGTATGATGGCTAGCACAGTGCTGGTTATACAGCTGTCGGTTTCATCGTTCATTATCAGATAGGTCAGGTTTCTTTTTCCTAGGTTTTCTCCATCTTCAAACCCTGAACTGGTCACATCATCATACAGGGAAGCATCAGAGTTGTAGAAATCAGGTCTGAGTTCAGAAGCCATATTGAATATTGATGCTCAGAATGTAATGACTCGATATGTATTCGGTGTCAATTATATATCATGTGGGAGGAGTCTTGGGAAGATGGAGTTTCTGCTCAGGAGTAGTATATTGATGATCTCAGAAGAGATCTTCTAGCCTTACTTTTATTTTCGCTGTTTCTTTGTCTCTTCCAATTTTTTGGAATAATTCATCGATTTGTTGGAAATAGCGTTGTAGTTCGTGCCAGCTGGTTCGTTCATACCTCACTTCGCAGATTTCTTTGTGATCGGGTGTGTCGTCACTGGTTAATACCGAAACACAGTGCAGCAAAACCTGGTTCTTGCAGAAATTTTTTGCTCTGATGCGGTATTTGCATTGCAGAGATGTACTGCTCCATTTACGCCTGTACGCATCCGGGGAAAAGAAGTCCATTCTAATAATGTAGTCAAAATCCTTGCACCATTTTCTGAACTTTTTCCAGTCACACTCGTTAAAAGTTACGCTCTCAGTAGCGCGGCTCCAGTGGATGTGACCCGGGACCGAGAACTTGAAAAGCAGAACGGTTCCTTTTTCTGCATTGAAAAAAAATCCGGCTGTACATCCGTTTGACATTACCCAATATTGAATCTTTTCATGCTCTAAATTTTTTTGTAATCTTCCCAAAAAAGAGTGAGTTTTTTTTCAGTGCATCGGGACAAGCAGCAGACATGCTGTAAGCTCACACACGATCTTCGAAGTACAGAGTATTTTTAAACCTAGAGGGTGGGTGAGGCCTTCTTCTTCTATAAACTTATGGTGCTTATAACGTCACTTTTCGGATGGATCAATTTTATTTTCTTTTGTTCTGATTGGACAGGTTATGTGTGTGTGTGTGTGTGTCAGTCATATTTTTGGTAGGATGTGTACAGAAATTCAATATTAAACATTTACTTATTTTCATCAGCCTTATGTGTGTGTATGTGTGATATTTTTGGTTGGATGTGTATGGAAATTCATTATTAATCATTTACTTATTTTTCATCATCCTTATGTGTGTGTGGCTGTGTGTGTGTGCGCGCATCTGTGTGTGTCTGCGGAACTGCTTCAGAGCTATAGGAAAAGCTATAGAAATGAACATGCATCAATAATTATCATTGACCTTTTTTGACCTAGGCCTAACTCATGAGCGTATCACAATCTATGGGAAAGGAAACAACTTGTGTGTGCGTGTGTCTGGAATACATCTGGAATACATCGGAACCGGATTTAACGTAATTATAAGTGATTATGATGACCCTTTGACCCGTCATTATATTTAATTATAATGATGATGACCTTTGACCTATACCTATCACATCCAATTAGTGATTTTCTATGGCTTACATAATATACAAACTATATTATATATCATGCCACAAGATGCAAACTACTCATGAGCAGTAAGAATCAGAAGGCCTGATTGGAATTTACAAAGAAATACAGTGATGAACCACAGAAGTTCTGGAACCAAGATTAACCTCTACCAACGTGATTAAAAGGCCAAAGTGGGGAGAAAAATGGATCTGCTCGTGATCCAAAACATAGAAGCTCATCAGTAAAGTATAGTGGAGGTGGTGTCATGACTTAAGCTTGCATGGCTGAGTCTGAAATGGGCTCACTAATCTTTATTGATGATCCAACTAATGATGGCAGCAGCAGAATGCATTCAGAAGTCTACATGTGTCTTTCAATTTACAGAGAAATACATCCAATATAATTTAGAGGAACTTCATCATGCAGCAAGACAATGACCAAAAACATACTTCCAACTAAACAAAGAACTTTATGAAGGGGAAAAGTGGAATGTTTTAGACTAGGCCAAGTCAATCACCAGACCTTAACCCAGTTGGGCATACATTTCACCTCTTAAAGACAAGACTGAAGGGGGAAATCGCCTGAAACAAACAACAACTGAAAGAGGCTGTAGTAAAGGCTTTTATAGAAGAAACCAACAATTTGGTGATGTCAATGAGTTGCAGGCTTGATGCAGTTATTGCAAGTGAGAGATATGCAACCAAATATTAAGGTGTTATTTACTATAATTTACTTTAAGCCTTATCTGTTCCTATAATTTTGCTCACCTAAAAATTGAGTGGTCTGATATAAAATGTTCTATGTTTTATCTTCTTTAACACATTTAGATGTAAATACCAGGAAATAAAAGCTGAAATCTTAAACTCTGACTCATATCCATCTTTTGATCTTCAAGCCAAATGTCTTTGGTGTAAAGCACAAACAATGGCTTTGCCATTCCAATAGTTTTGTAGGGGACTGTAGGTACAGTTTGACTAAAAGCAGTTCTCTGTTACTGAAGGTTCCATTCTGCAGGTGAAAGTTTCTTTCAAAGAATACTACTGTTTTTTTCCACCAAAATGCACTACTACTGTTTCAGGGGCATCTAACTCCAAAATCAACTACTAAGACGGATCAGGGTGCTTTAAGCAGGTAGGTGAGAGAAATGGAACTGACTTTACGA